>NC_039255.1:6753652-6996152 GCF_003368295.1 Carassius auratus
ACTTGTTCTTTTCTCTCCTGCCCTTTTGTGTCTACTGGCCCATGACGCACAGTTCTGTTCTGTGTGACAGTGTGCTACTGTGACAAACAAATTTCCCCTCAGGGATCAATAATTTCTATCTTATCTGATTCATATCTTATTCAACTCATATAAATTCATATCAAGTGACAAGTGGATGGGTCGATTGTGCAACATTCCACCGCTTGCATCGTTTCAAGAAATGATAGAAGGAATACTTTAGACCAAACTTTTTGATCAGTCTTCTTAAACTGCTGATCTAGATTTCAGACATCAAAGCGTACCTCCGAGTTTTAAAGAAGTCTTAAATTTGCACCTCATTCTCCTCTCTCCCATTTTCTGGGAATAATGTTCTGTTGTGAATGTTTCATATATTCATTTCACTTGAAAGAACCAATCTTTTATTCATGTTGATCTTATTAATTCATACTTGTCGAATGAAGTTTGACTGTGATGTTTCTAAGCAGTCTGGCCCTCTTCTTCTCGTTTCTGTCTTTTTCTTTTTTTCTTTTTTTTTGGCTTGTTATGGATGGTTTAGTGAGAAGTATACATCGCTGTTGGCTTTTTAAAAAAATGAATACTGTTCCTGGTCGACACTGCATGTAAGGTTACCCCTATAATATGGTCTGTTGATCTTGCATTATGTATTGCTGGAGGCTTTTTCAGTGCTTGAGTTTGCTTAAACGGGTGTGTGAAGCAGACAGTTTTAAATTAGGTTAAAAGGCTTGCGGTGGTGGGCATATTGTTTACCTTCTAAGTCTATTGAGAGTGTTTGTATGTCTATATTGTCAGATGCTTCTGCTGTGATTGGCTTCAAACCCAAGATTGCTGTGTGTGTCATTTCTGTTCACACAAAGCCAAAGGTCAACGAAGCATGAGACGATGCATTACACAGCATCCTGTCCTTTATAACACAATACATTTCCATTCCCTAGCACTTATTATCATTTAAATGTATGCCGTTTATTCCTGAGGAACTACTGCTGTGTTTGTTTAAATAAAAATGGGGGGGGGGGGCATTCTTAATGTGGTTGCTCTGTGGATCAGTGCATTAGATCTGCAGATAATTTTGCTTTCTTTCCTATTTATTTCCCAGTAACTGCTGAGACCCCATGCTGTATATCTCTGTCCTCGAGTAGTTTGAATTTGGTTTTTACATTGCTTATATTATTACAGATAGACTATCCATCCATCCATCCGTGTGTGTCTCTGTCTTGACTGTTTTTTTTTTTAAGAATATTGTGAAAAAATAACACTTTATTTTATTATATTTAAAAATGTTATTTATTCCTGTGATGCGAAGCTGTATTTTCAGCAGACATTACTTCAGTCTAAATGGCACACGATCCTTCAAGAATCATTCTAATTTTTTTAACTTTTTTTTTTATTATTATTATAATCAATGTAGAAACCGTAACAGAGAAATAGAAACAGAGCTGCTTAATATCTTTGTGGAAACCATTATACTGTCACTTTTCATTCAATAAATATTGTATGTATCCTTGCTGAATAAAAGTATCATTTTCTCTTTTTTATCATATATTAAAAGTGTGTGTGTGTGTGTGTGTGGGTGTGCGTGCATGTGTGTGTGGGTTGTAAAAATATATACAGCATATTTACTTAAATCTATTTTTTAAATATGAAAATATATGCAATTTACATGTGTCCTTAACTCCATCTTAGCACATGTCATCATAATGGCCACAGTCACATCCCCATGCACCAACATAACCATTTTGAAGGCTACTACTGGGGATTGGAACCATTGTCGATTTATAATTGCAGAGTCTTTTAGAGAGCCTAACTGTAATCGCCATATTCCCAATACAGCTACTCCTGAATTTGATTTGGGGTTTTTTTCATGCATGCTTGTAAAATATACTAGCTTTCCACACCAGTATTTTATACCAGCTTAAAGTAATATTTGTGTTCGCAGGCTGTAAGCATTGTTATTTTTAATCAGGCAAGTAGTCAGACCACTCTCAAAATACCTCATCTGGAGCTGCGTCTCAAAGCCGTAGGGCGTGCCTGTAATTTGGGTCTGGAAGATCAGCTGGAGACATGACTAAGAACACAGGCTGCCCAAAATAACTGAAGCCATTCGAGTGAGCTTGTTATGCAAAAATTGGCTTGACGCTTTAATGCAAGAAAGTCAGTGCAGCTGGTTGAGCGAGTCTGAAGGGCTGTGCCTGTCTTTATCGGCTCCCTCGGTGGGGGTGATCAAGGGAAGCGCCGTTATCTGCCACCGGCTTTTGACACGTTAGCGCGCCTCTCCGAAAACATGCATGTGGGAACAAAGCTTTTCAGTTCTGCATTCATCTTAGGTTGCTTATGATGACACAATCCTTTTGAGCTATTGACACGGTGTGGACAATGTGATAAAAATGATCAATGAGTGGCAGCAGTTGTGGCTCTTAAAGGCTCTCATTCAGATGAAGAGCAGGTAGAAGTGAATGCATGAATGAATTCAAGAATTGTAGATCTATTTAACAGCCCTTAATTAGCATGAACATCTTTTTTCTGTACATTATCTGTGGGCCAACAGGGAATTGTGTTGATGGTTTTTCTGTGTGCGATTATCACCCGTCATATCGCAACTTGTTATTATTGCTATTCCTGTTGGACTTGCAATATGGCATGAAGTAAAAGTCTTTCTAATTTCTGCCTTTGTTTTCATGTCCACCAGTAAAGAAGCAGTAGTGTGTGTGCGTTTGTACTGCAGAACTGCAGCTTCATGATGTTTTACTGCCATCTGTTGCCAGTGCTTTCTACATGTTTTGTAGTCAGACCAATAGTGGCCCCGCGATCCTCTGAGTCTCCCAGCATCCATTCTAGTGAACTGTGGCATGAACTGCAATTATATTCAGCTTTTAGATTTCATAGTTGTCGAGTGATGTGTGTGTGTGTGTGTGTGTGAGGGAGAGAGAGATGTCATGATGTTGCATCAGGTCTGAGCACATTTGCACAGAATCACCTCCACAAACCCTCTGAGCAATGACATATTTTACCAATAAAATATAAAGGAGCTACATCTTTTTAAAATAATTTTTTTGCAGTAAATATGGGTTGTGGAATGCCTAGCAACCCATGACAGCATAGAAAACAAATGGGCAATGACTAAAAGCACCTTAGCAACTGTGTGACAACACCATGGCAACCATGAATAACAGCCTAGCATTGTGGTGGCAAGTTAATTCACATTTTCTGGAGACATTCGATCTTTGCAAGCAACCCCAAAAGTCCACTTTGATTTAATTGTCATTTAACAGAATACCTAAATAATGAACAAGAAGAAAAGGGTGTTTTGAGGGGCTGCAGAATTATGATAAGGCATATTTCTATGCCTGACACGTGGCTGGTGTCAGGAGACACACTTTGAATTATGCTGTAGACTTAGAAATACAGTGCTTCCTCTCAGTTTTGACCTCCCTGGTCACATTTTATATGAATTAAAAGGAATACGATCAGGATTTACAGTTTATTCATGTCATTTCTGTCCAGTTCTAATAAATGTATTCATGGTTTTTAAAAAGAGCCCATTAAATATAATGTGTTTTTTGTGTAAATGGATGGAGCATATTGAAACAATTGATTTGTAATGTGTCATTTCTAATCGCTGAGGGGTTACATTCATTGTATTGGACCAATAATATGTAAAGTATATAGAATATTATATAATATAAAAATAATATATAAATATTAGGGCTGGGCAAGTTAACACATTATTATCGTGTTTATTTTTATTATTATGAAAGTCTGAATACACATACAGACAAATAAAGTGTCTCTGAGCATAACTTGTTTTTCTATAACAAAATATAAAATATTTTCTATAAAAATGTTGATGTCTTGGCAGTGACAAATACTGTTTTATATTTAATTTAATTACATTAATGATATAAGTTAAGATTTAAATGAAATAATTTAACTGCTACTATGTGAAAGGAATACTGCTGTAAAAAAGCACCTTATTTGTTTTAAGTGTTTGCAAACTAAATGTTATTACACTTTTGTTCATATAGCAGCACTATTAAATGGAAAAAAAGTGCACAATACACTACTTTTGAATGCATTATTAGTTTTGTGCATAACAATGCGATTAATCGTGATAAGAAATTGTAATCGTTGCCCAGGACTAATAAATATATAAAATATTAAGACGCACAGCAGTTTCCTACAATGATGATAATTAAAAAAAATGTTTCAGTATTTTAGAATGATTTCTGAAGGATCATGTGACACGTGTGAGATTCATGTGAGATTGAAGATTAAAATTCAGCTTTGTCATCACAGAAATAAATTACATTTTCAAATATATTTAAATAGAAAAGAGTTATTTAAAATGGCTAAACTGTTTCACAATATTGATGTTTTTACTTGGTTTTTGATCAAATAAATGCAGCATTGGTGAGCGTAAAACACTTCTTTCACAAATATTTTAAAAATCTTACTGACCTCAAACTTTTGAATTGTATATACAGTTTGCTTTGTGTATAAGCTTTGTGCTTTTTAAGAAATAAAAGTTTTCCATTGAAGTAAACCGAATATGAGATCTGACTGAGAGTCCCACATGCCCTTTCTCTCTCTGTAAATAACCAGTGTGCTGGTTCTGTTCCCTCCGGACTGTATCCATGTGTCCACAAGAGCTCATCAGAAAGAATGACACCAGCGCCCAGTTAGATCATCACAGTCATTCTCAGACACAGCACAGACACTGGAGCACTGCACTAGATGTTTTCCTTTGCAACGTTTTAATACGCCCCTTGAGAAATATTAGCCGTCTTTGCCATTTGGTAGCATTTAGCCATTTAAGATTGTGTCATCTGCCACACTTTATAAAGTGACATTTAAATCCTTTTAAACATCAGGTTTGTACTGTCCAGCATCATTTTAATGTGTTTGTAGAATCTGTTTTTTTATTTTTTATTTTTTTTTTACTCTCTCTTTTTGCCTGTGGTTCATTTGATTTAATGATCTGAAGGGACAAACCCCTGTAGATCTCAGTGGGTGGCATTTAAATGTGTCTGGAGAAGAAAACAGTTACATGAGCTGGGAAGGAAGTTCGTTTTAAACACAATTGCCCACAATACTGCTTGAAAATAGCATGCCATTCATTTGTTAAAACAGTGTTATTTTACTAGTGTTGAAATTTAAATGCAGTTTTAATTAATATTTTGAATAAGTTTTTCTTTTTATATTTAGTTTTTATTTTAATTGTAGTTATTTTTAGTTATTTTTTTATTTTATTTTTAAAGGGGGGGTGAAATGCTATTTCATGCATACTGAGTTTTTTACATAGTTAAAGAGTTGGATTCCCATGCTAAACATGTACAAAGTTTCAAAAAATTAAGTTGTATGTTTGAAGGAGTATTTCTGTTCCAAAAATACTCCTTCCGGTTTGTCACAAGTTTCGGAAAGTTTTTTTCGAATATGGGTCTGTGTGACGTTAGATGGAGCGGAATTTCCTTATATGGGTCCTAAGGGCACTTCTGCCGGAAGAGCGCGTGCTCCCGTATAGCAGAGCACTGAGAGGCTGAGCACAGCCTGATCAGAGCGAGAGCGTCGCGAAATGTCACAAAAGACGTGTGTTTTTGGTTGCCAGGGCAAGACAACCCTGCACAGATTACCAAAAAAAAACCAGCATTAAGGGACCAGTGGATGGAGTTTATTTTTACAGAGCATCAACGAAGTTGTGCAAGTGTTTTTGTTTGTTCCCTGTATTTCGAAGATGCTTGTTTTACAAACAAGGCCCAGTTTGACACCGGATTTGCACATCGTTTATTTCTTAAGAATAATGCAGTCCTAACGAAAAAGGGTCACAATCGTGTGTTGGAACCACATGCGGTGGGTAAAACTGCTTCAAATATCTGTTGTTAACTTAGCTATCGGCGCGTAAGCACATCAAGTAAACAACATGTGATGTTGTCATCAAACTGCACTTTCCACATGTACAGCTTAAAAAAAAAAAAAAAAGATGACAAAGTGGAACTTAGTCATTTTCCAAAACCGCTAAGCAAATATATACAGTTTCAGTACATACGACATAGAGACGTCGTTGCTGATGCTGCTCTTGTTCAATTTCAGCCTCTGGATCTGATTCTGGATCATAAATATACGTTGAATTTGACTGTTAGCCATGGTTTGTTTTGGTTGGTTTTGTCCTCAGTGTGTCACAGCTTCCAGACGCGCTCAACGCAAAAGCCTACTGGCGCTCGTGATTCTTTAGCTCCACCCACACGTCACGCCTCCAGCCGGTCGTGTTTTTCCGGGAAAAACCGGTACAGACTATCTTTGTCTTATGAATATAATAAAACTAAAGACTTTTTGGAGTTATGAAGGATGCACTACTACTCTATAGGTACTCAAGATTAACAGGATATTGCGTGAAAACGAGCATTTCACCCCCCCTTTAAGATATCAATATAGCTTTTATTTTATTTTTTACATTTTTTATACATATAGGGTAAACTAAATAAAAATTTGCCAACTGGAATTATTATAAAATTATTTTTATTTTTTCGTTATTTTAAGTAAAGACTTGGGGCCCTATCATACACCCGGTGCAATGCGATGCAAGGCACAGCGAAAGCGTGTATGCTAGTTTCAGTCCAACGCGGTTCGCATTTTCCTGTCCAGCGCCATGTCGTTTGATTAGCAAATGCATTTGCACCCATTGGCGTGCTGGTCCAAAAAAGAGGTGTGTTCAGGCGCATTGCTGGCGCATTGCTATTTTAAGAAGCTGAAAATAGACTCTGCCATAGACCAACTCAAACCTGGTCTAAAGTATAAAGTCAATGGCGCAAATATTTTTTTGTTATTTAAAGAGCGCGTTGGTAGAAAATGCGCCTCTGGGTGGGTCCACAGTGCGCGTTGACTTTGCTTATTACACATAGGGATGCGCATCACACAAACATGCCAAATATTAAAAACAAAAGGATTACAGTATAAAAGAATATTATTGTGTAGGCTACATAAATATAAACATGTAATGATGGATAGTCATTGCATGTATTAGAATTAGGCTACCTATTTGCAATTCAGCCTATTACTACTTATAATGATGAATGAAATTGGCGAACTAATTAAACAATCGTGCCAGTACAAACACATATATATTAGGGAAGTCGTGGCCTAATGGTTAGAGAGTCGGACTCCCAATCGAAAGGTTGTGAGTTTGATGTGAGTTCGAGTCCCGGGCCGGCAGGAATTGTGGGTGGGGAGATGCATGTACAGTTCTCTCTCCACCCTCAATACCACGACTTAGGTGCCCTTGAGCAAGGCATCGAACCCCCAACTGCTCCCTGGGCACCGCAAAATATATGGCTGCCCACTGCTCCACTACTCGGGTGTGTGTGTATGTGTGTGTGTGTTCACAGTGTGTGTGTGTGTGTTCACTGCTCTGTGTGTGTGCACTTCGGATGGGTTAAATGCAGAGCACAAATTCTGAGTATGGGTCACCATACTTGGCTGAATGTCACTTTCACTTTAACGGACTCATCGCGCGGAGCTTTGGTGGATTCCTGCTTGTCCCATAGATGATCCGATCGTGTGATTTAACTTCACGCACGAGCATACCGGTTTCTTCGCTTGAGAAGCGTTCAGCTTTTCCGCCAACAAATTCCGCCATGAAAATAGCGATCCGCCATGGCGCGAGTGCATCTCGCTCTTAAAGGGAATGGGAGATGACATTACCATTACATCTGGTTGATGTATTGGACGTTACGCCCATTATAGTATATAGAAATATAAGTATATATAAGTATAAATAAATATGAGTATAAATATTGAAGGAGTGGATGCCGATTTGCCATATCCTTCATACTGATATTAATTATTTTATTACATGATTTCTTGTTTGACTATTAATCAAGTTATAGCAAGAGTGAAATGTGTAACCTTATGTGTGCTGTATTTCTTTTCCTCAAGATTAATGTCCACATACTATGTGTGTGTATCAAACCGTAATGATAAGACACTCGCCAGTGCTAGAAAGCCTTGAATTTTAGATAAGTTCTCTGTGTACGTGTGTTAGTATCTGTCTGTACAGGGAGAAGCTCAGACAGTCCCAGGACAAACAATCAACTGCCAGTGTCCAGCATATCAGATATACGTCTTTGGAGAGTTTTATCTAGGTTTTGGAACCAATCAGAATTTTGTTGACTCATGTATTGACGCAATTAGTATCCTCTGTCAGGGTATAACTGTGGTTGATTTTGTATTGTACTGGGGGCGGCCTGCGAACTCCTTCGAGAGTGTTGAAGCTGACTTCTGCTGATGAAATTGCAAACTATTTTCTTCAAGTAAAATTATTATTATTAATTGAACTCATCTCTGACTCCTGGTCTTCATTGCGACATATCTGGTCCTTGGGTTTTAACTGTAAATTCCCCTACAGTTAATGGTGGAGGATCGACGGGCAATAGTTCTTTGTTGACATCCCTGATCAATCATCAAACCAAGGTAGGAAAGATTTTAGATTTAATATTATTGGTTAGGAACTGTCTGTAAGTGGAGGGGGTCGAGAGAAGGAGGAACGATAGACTCACTCAGACGTGAGGGGGTAGACACCAGCTCCAGGGTGGAGTAAGGTAAATTGGTGTCACAATATACCTGTAAATAAGTAACCTTGTGAGTATAAGGGGTACAAGTACACATCGGTAGGTCTTGATATAAGATATTTAGAGATGTGTACAGTTACAGAGGGAACAGGTGCACACCTATAGGTCTTAGAGAGAGACGTAAAAATTTTCTAGGTGTGCACAGTCCAGGGGGGGACAAAAACGCATTCTTAACAGGCATGTGAACCCGTAAAGGGCAGTGCTGGGTCAAGCACCGAGGGACAAGGGACACATAGAGCCGTAAATAGGCAGTGCTGGGTCAAGCACAGAAAGCCGAAAAGCACGAGAGGCCATAAAGGGCAGTGCATTTACGGCCAGGGAAGCCAAAGTAGGGGTATGGGAAATCCCGAGAAGAATGTAAGACGCTAGACGGGGGTTCTAGTCGTATCTCGCTCTTCCAACTCTCGATCACCCACCATTACAGACAGGGGCGCCCCGAGCTTAGAAATAGGCCAGGTCAGTGGTTAGGGAAAAGAGTATCCAAAATTAGTGTTTAAAAATAAATAGTGATAATTCATATGTGCACCTATAAAAATATAGGGATATATGCAAAGGGAAAGTATTGATTGATCTGGGATGCCTCAGGAACAACCCCAAAAGAGCTAAAATGTAGTTTTCATGACCCTGATTGGATTGGACCAGTATATGGAAATTCTGGAATATACTTTGCAATTTCATCACGCAGAAGTCAAGTGCTGTTGGTAAGATCGCCGCCTCAATATGTTTTTGGTTTATGATAGAAATATGACTGACAAATTAGGTAACCTGGTCAGCCCTGATAGAAATAATGAAACAGAAGAGAGCAAATGCTGTAAACAGTTTGGCTCTGAAGCTCTGACTTTAAAAAAATATATATATTCTCTGAATTCATTTAAAGTATGATCAGTCTGAGCTTTAATTCTGATTGTAATGTTAAAACAAAAACTTGATTGGCTTTAAACTTAGAAAGAACCTGAGAAATAAACATTTATAAATGTATGTGCCGATTTGTTAAAAATAATCCCAGAAGTAACTGAGTGATGATTTAATCTGATTCTCTGTGCATAGAAGGTTTAAATGACAAAGAATGATATCATAAGACCTGTTCCAGTTCCTATATAATTGTTGAAAGTCCTGACAAGGAATACTGAACAGAATTCTGGGTTAGTGAAAAAAAAAAAAACTGTAGGCACACAAATTGGCAGTGGCATTTTGGAAAAACTTAGAAGCTTATGTTTTGTTAAAAAAAATAAAATTACTTTGACTACAATGAAGCCGTTGTTTTATCTCATGCTGGCCCCCACCATGACTCTGGCTTAAGCTTTGAAAGTACCAGAGACATGTTCTGAAAAAAAAAAAAAAAAAAAAAAAAAAAAAAAATGTAATTCCTATATTTACTAATGTTTGGCCAAAAGAGTAATTTTATTGTTGGATTGCAAAATTGTAGTCACGCAGCATCATAAAAAAAGAAAAAAGAAGAGAAAAGAAAATTATTTTTTGTTTATGAGATGATAAAGTTGTAAACAAGTAACATAAACGGGGGTTTCAAAGTAACTTTGAAGACAGCATGCTAGCAAGACCCAAAGTAATATACCTGGGTCAGATAACCTCTGACAGATTTAAAACCAATGTTGAAATTCAGAAGCCATGGCCAGAATTAAGTGAATGGATAAATACAAGTTGATGTAAAAGTAATGACAATGACTGCAAAGAACTTTGAGAAACATTTGAGTTGCGAAAATAAAGTAAAAATACAAATATAAAGATGTTTATTTTTAAAATGCATATAATTTCTGACAAGTTTTAAACTGGGCTAGAGTAAAATGATAGTACGATGAAATTATGTTAAAAATGAATGAAAATGCATTGTTACGAGTCCTGAATCCCTCAGAGTTCTCTCTCTCTCTCATTCAAAGTAAGCTAAAATGCCGTTATCTGAGCTTGTGTTTAAGTGATGAGATATTTATAGTACAGCACAGTGTTTCAGTCAAATCATAGGCAGAGATGCTAAAGGACATGCTAAAAAGAGTTCAGATTTAATGCATTAAGAGGGCAATTGGTAGTTAAATGTTCAACTGCCCAATGCATGTAAGAAATAAGAGATTATAAAAATAATGAATAACAATTTAGGAGCAATTGTTGAAGAGACATGAGGGCTTTAAAATCATAATACAGACCCTGAGCTATAGATGTAATAATTTTGAATAGTTAAACAGTTGTATTGCTATTTGTTCTATGACCAGTAACTTATCTGTCTTATTTTTAGTCTCCACCATCATACAGGGCCTGATGGCTGCAGCTACAGAAGCAACAGAAAATTACAATGAATGGACGGGTGTGAAAAATAAATTCACTGAGTAATCTCAGCATGATAGTTTGGAGGTATCCAATTGAGTTTAGCGATTAAATATTAGTTTGATTAACCTTTTTCAATGTTTTAACACTAGTAGGTGCTGTCAATGGCTCTCATGGTTCTTGAGTGCACCTTTCCTAAGCTGCAGGAAATACTGGATTCTGGAAGAAGACTGTCGAGGATGTTGCAACGGGAAAGAGTGGTTACCAGTGTGCATGAGGTGATTTCTCAATGACGGGTAAGATCCTCTTCTGGCCAATAGGGGACAACCTAAGGCAGGGGGTCACCGCCACTGGGCACCTGCCCTGAAGGGAGGTGTTATATGTGAGATGGTAGTGGAGTTGAGCGGATGCTTGATAGGCCTAGAGCATCATTAAGAGGGGAACTGTATGAAGTACAGCAATCTGCCTCAAAATGTGAGCTCCTCCAGACCTGATCACCAGCAACCGCATTCCTTGGACTGATTGTTGTGACAAGCGTCCACAACTTGATGCAACTATGCCAGTGGATCACACCCTGAGGACAAGGAGCTTATTTATAAAAAGTTAATGGCAATGGGCTTTCAAGAACCATCTGAGACCATGTGATGACAGCCATTATTTTGAGACAAAAATTTCTTATGAGGCTAAAATGATATTGAACTAATATGTCTATATCATAGTCTTTACTCGTGCAGGTCATTAGGCATGACACAAGATGATAACAAGATATGGTGGTGGCTAAAAATGAAGACTGCTTCTGCTTAATCAAGAGATGGTTTAGATAACAAAGGTTAAGGGAATTAAGCATGTAAGGTAAAAATAATTTTAAAGAAATGTTCCTAGCATTATGTATTTTAAACAGTTTAAACTGAGATTTTAGATCTAGAAACTTTGACATTTTTAACTTATTTGAATAATTTAGGGTTATATGTTGTAATGAATTTTATATTATAGTCTAAGTTAAAGTTTGGCAAAAATTGTCTAAATAAATAAATAAATAATTTTTTGCACAGTAAGAGAGAGAGAGAGAGAGTGCTTGAGTGGAGGCAGGGATAGTGCTCTTCTTCTATTATTGGCCTGCTAAGAAAGAGTAACCAAAACAGAGCAATAATTTTAAGACCAAAACAACCAAGCTGATTTTACTCTAAATAAAAATCATTAAAGAACAGGCAAACTTTGAGATTAGATAAGAGACTAGGTTCAAACTAGGTAAAATGCACAGACAATGTTTAAGTTTAAATCCTTCCGATTTAATACCAAAAGGAAAACCTTAAATATGAGCTGTTAAAATATTAATGTGTTAAGTATGTGCATGCACAAGGATGGCTACTATACATTTTTGGGGGACAATTCTGTTCCTGTTTTGTTTCAATTGAGTTACTAACCTCTGGAATGAGTGTTTTATCATTACAGATGTGTTGAGTGAAATTACTTTACAGAAGTCGGTAATTCTGAGTGAAACTAATGAAAAGACAATGCCGAACATGGGACGAGCTTTAAGTGGATTGGTTATCCAGCTCTGTCTGCTACTGGTAATAATGACTTGTTTTGTCTTTTATAATGCTGATTTAAATCACTCTCTGGATTAATATGTTAAAGAGTGTTTATATGATTGGATTTGTGAAATTTAAGTTTGCCGTCCAAAATGGGTTTAAAATCCATGCCTAAATTTAAATGAGGGTCTAAATTTTAACAAGTTAACACTTTGTTGTTTGAATGGTAAAGGTAAATATTTTAGACGGCAGAAAAACAGTGACAGATTGGCTACGTCACTAACCAAATTATCCAGAGAGCACCCTCACATAAAGAAGCCTGGTGGGAAAACAAAGGAGTGAATCCCGCTTGTGTAATATAGTGCAAAAGCTTTATGTAGTGGTTTATGTAGAACAGAGATAAGTTGAACAAAAACGTGTGGATAGCCCCTTAATGGAGCAAATCCATAACAAGAGGTTTGAATTAATTGAAATAGCACAGCAAAAAAAATAAATAAATAATAATAATAAATTTAGTTTGAACAAAACAATTGTAATAGGCTCTATGGAGCTGCTTATGAACACCTGTCAGGTCAAATCAAATTAATATTGTGAACACTGACAGGGCTTTTTGATAATGTATACTGTTTCAATACAGATTTACAGAAACTGAGGATGTCTCTTTAATAAATATTTGGGCGTTTAGAACTAAGTAATAGTATTGTTCATTTAGTAATAGTATTGGGAAATCTGTGTGCTTTTTTTTTTAGTTTATAATAATTTATGAGTAAATAAATATCACTACCAATTGACAAACATGAACGAGGGTTTTAAAGACATTGATCTCGTAGCTGATGTGTAAGCATTTATCACTGACAAAACAGTGAGAACTAAATTGACTTAATACGAGGTATTGAGGATTTGCTTCTGAATGTGTCATTAATATAGTCTGAGTACAGTAATATGGTATGAAAATTGACAAGATTTGCATTTGAAAAAAAAAAAAGGTAATGATAAGGCAATGAGTATGGTTAACAGTAATGTCCTGGTATAAAATACATGCATGACAATAAGTGGATAGGTTAGGTGTATTTTTGAAGTTAGACACTTCGATACTTAAAATGTAATTTTGATCAAATGTTGTTAACAATGACAAGTTTGGGTTAATGGTTAATGTATGTTTAAACAGCATGTGAACTATGATGACTGCAAATGGATTCGTGGTGAAACTAAAACTTAATAAAAGGGCTATTAAGTAATAAACTAGGAACTGCTCTAGGTTTTCGAGGAAATTATGATTATGATTATTTTTATTTTTTTAAGATGGCTCAATATTGATCTTACTTATTTTTGGTTTGTTTAATTTTGTGTTTTTAACACCAAGTTTGGAATGAAAGGGTAAAATAGATAATCAATCTCTATAATTGTACCATTGATGGGGAAAATTATAGATTTTCATGAAATAAGGGTATCTTTACTGGGATTTAGGTTATAAGCAATGTCTATATTTGGTATCTGTGAGGTGACTGAGGGTCTGACATATGTCAGGAATGCAATAACAGTGGTTATTCATTTAGCCCGGCTTCCAGAGAATAATATATATACGTTTATTGTAATGAGTTTATTTTAAGATATGACCAAATTAACTAAAATTCATCATAGTTGTATAAAACATGCTAAAAGAAAACAAATAAGGCAAATATCCTTCTTAAGGGTTAAAAAAAAAAAAATTAATTGGTTATAGTGTATGCGGTTTTCTTTAATGATTTGTTAAATCTGGTTAATGAATATGCAAATTTAGTCTTAAGGCTGTTGGATAAATGTTTTGTTTTAGAGGGTAAGTGTGAAGTAGCTGTAGTAGGAAGAGAGGTATTTACAAAGATATGTTGATGAAAGTATATATGGATGGAGGACACTTTTCCAGGTAGAGGGACACACAGAATAATTCACTGGAAAAGACATTATGTGAAGAAAGACTAGTGCAAGTGGCGATATTGTGGGATTAAGTAAGTAGATGAATGTATTAGGGAAGTAAGAATGATTATGGGAAGTATTTTGTACAAAATAATGTGTTTATTACTAGAAATGTCAGCCAGTACCAGAGATCTTAAGTATATGCACATGTTTAAGTTGACCAACAGCCTGCATTCTTAGCATGCATCACAACTACACCTGACCTCATTTATTAGACCAGATGTGGGGTATTAGACCCCACATTGATCTAAAACGGGGGACTGAAGGAGTGGATGCCGATTTGCCATATCCTTCATACTGATATTAATTATTTTATTACATGATTTCTTGTTTGACTATTAATCAAGTTATAGCAAGAGTGAAATGTGTAACCTTATGTGTGCTGTATTTCTTTTCCTCAAGATTAATGTCCACATACTATGTGTGTGTATCAAACCGTAATGATAAGACACTCGCCAGTGCTAGAAAGCCTTGAATTTTAGATAAGTTCTCTGTGTACGTGTGTTAGTATCTGTCTGTACAGGGAGAAGCTCAGACAGTCCCAGGACAAACAATCAACTGCCAGTGTCCAGCATATCAGATATACGTCTTTGGAGAGTTTTATCTAGGTTTTGGAACCAATCAGAATTTTGTTGACTCATGTATTGACGCAATTAGTATCCTCTGTCAGGGTATAACTGTGGTTGATTTTGTATTGTACTGGGGGCGGCCTGCGAACTCCTTCGAGAGTGTTGAAGCTGACTTCTGCTGATGAAATTGCAAACTATTTTCTTCAAGTAAAATTATTATTATTAATTGAACTCATCTCTGACTCCTGGTCTTCATTGCGACATATCTGGTCCTTGGGTTTTAACTGTAAATTCCCCTACAATATATATTTTGTGTTACACCAGTCCAGAAAAGCTCCTGCATTTACTGCCTAAGCTGAAATCATCATATCATATTGGACACATTAAACCTGATGAGAAGTCTCTATAAATGCAAACAGCTGTCCAATGCAACTAAACTGATTATTCTGCCATGATTAAAATAATTAGCACCTCATAACATCACGCTACTTGGACTAATATCAAAATATTAAAGTCATTGCAGGAGCCTCCACGAACAATCGAATCAGCTCATGTCCTTATGTTCAGAATTCATCAGCAATACCGATTCAACGGTGGGCTGTCAGTCAAGTTGAATATTTTTCTCGTGGGCCCCATCGGGCATTAATTTGTCAATCTGTATGCATAGCGACTCTCATTACTTCCCTAGTGTTGTAATTAGTGCTACCTGAAGTTGTAGGGCTTTGATTGCCTTCAGGGAGGTGTCCTGAAGGCTGTTTCAAATTAGCATGAGGGCAATCACCCTGATTGCTCGCATCTGGTCATTAAAGGAGAGGGGAATTTTTTCCCCTCCTAGCCCTGAACCCAACATGGGCTGAAATCAAAAGCTGGTGCTCGAATAAGCAAGTCTTGAGTTTTTCAAGTACCTGAAAAGAGCTGATTGGACAGCGAGGAAATCCACGACTTTTGCATATGGATGCCAATTGCATGTTTGTATGTATTTTTCTGTGAAGATGATGTTTTTTTTGCAGAATAACAGTTGGATCATGTTAGGATCTAGGCAAAGCCACAGCTAAAAGCTTTGTGGAGGAGATTGTTGAAACCTTCAGTAGCTTTTACTGTTGCATTAGGTTCGTGAAATGGATAATTTCTCAGCCTGTGAGTTGTCATTTGACAGTTTGAGATGATTGAGAAAATATATTGCTGGAGTAGCAGAATAGCAAAGGATGGAGACCGAACACAAGCTCGGAATAAATATTTTTACTGGAGTTTGAGGTGATTTTTCTTCCGTGGAATGTCCTAGTAGTATCCCAGAACTCCCTTCACCAATTGGTGTTGTTTTCATGCTTAAATGGATTTATTGTGAATGCTGCATGATCTAATGAGATTTTCCTTCCTCCCTCCACTGTGTTTCTGTCTTACTCTCTCTTTCTTGTTCTGTATTTTCTCTCTCTGTCTCTCTCTGTCTCTCTCTCTCAGATATGCATTGCCATCTCGTGACAATGACCGGCTCTGTATCATTGAAATAGCTGTTGCTAATGGAACTACTAATCGGCAGCAGAAATACATGGATCAGCCTGTGTCAGAGGTAAACCTGCTTCTGCATAATCGATCATTTGAATGACTCTGACAATCTATAATACAGATAGATAGAAATTTAAAAAATGTGTGTATATTATATATATATATATATCACTCATTCAGTGCTTCTTGAAAGTTTGTGAATTCTTTAGAATTTTCTATATTTCTGCGTAAATCTGACCCAAAACATAAAGGTTTTTGTACAAGTCCTGAAAGTAGACAAAGAGAACGCAATTCAAACAAATGAGACAAAAATATTATTTGTCATTTATTTATTCAGGAGAATTATCCAATATTACATTTCTTTGAATCTTTGGGATTAGCAGTTAATTTTAAAGTGAAATTAGAGTCCATCTGTTCAGTGATATTTTCAGTCATTGGGATGACTATCAGGTTTCAATGTGTGCCCCATTTTTTTAAAGAACAAGGATCTATCAAAGTCTGATCATGTGTTACTGTTGCTCATCAGGCTGGAAAAGGTTACAAAGCCAACTCTAAAGAGTTTGTACTCCACCAATCCACAGTCAGACAGGAAATTCAAGACCATTGATACCCTCCCCAGGAGTGGTCCGCCAACAAAGATCATTCCAAAAATGTGTAATAGTCTACGGGGTTGCAAAGGACCCCAGGGTAACTTATAAGCGACTAAAGGCCTTTCTTACCTTGACTAATGTTCATGAGTCCACCATAAGGGGAACACTGAACAAGCATGGTGTGCATTGCAGAGTTGCAAGAAGCCTCTGCTCTCCAAAAAGAACAGTGCTGCCAGTCTGCAGTTTGCTAAATATCTTGTGAACAAGGCAGAGAAATATTGGAGAAAAGTTTTGTGGGCAGATGATTTTGTGGGCATTATGTTTGAAGAAAACAACACTGCATTCCAGCATAAGAAACTTAGCCTGTCTATGAAACATGGTGGTCGTAGTATCATAGTTTAAGTCTGCTTTGCTGCATCTGGGCCAGGATGACTTGCCATCATTGATTCAACAATGAAATCTGAATTATACCAGCAAATTCTAAAGGAAAATGTCAGGACATCTGTCTGTTAACTGAATCTCAAGAGAAAGTGGGTCATGCAGCAAGACAACAACCCCAAGCACACAAGGCATTCTACTAAAGAATGGTTAAAGAAGAACACAGTTAAATGTTTTTGAATGTTCAAGTTAAAGTACAGAAATCAAGTTTAAATGTTGTGGAAGGACATGAAGCAAGCAGTTTAAGGGAGGAAACCCACCAACATCACAGAATTGCAGTGGTCCTTTACTGAGGAATGGGCTAAAATTCCTACGAGCCATTGTTATCAGAAGTTACAAGAAACTTTATCGCAGATTATTTATCAAAGATTCACATACTTTCGCCACTGACAGATTTGTAACACTGGATCATTTTTCTCAATAAATAAATACCAAAGTACATATTTTTGTCTCATTTGTTTGATTGGGTTCTCTTTGTCTTTCAGGACTTTTATGAAATCGGGTGATATTTAGGGTCATATTTATGCAGAAATATATAAAATTCTAAAGGGTTCATAAACCTTCAAGCAGCACTATAAATATATATTTATATATATCTGAGAACCTCAGAGAGTGCTGTGGTGCAATAATCAGACACTTTCAACAGACTATAAGAGACTTAATCAGAATATAATGGTCTCACAAATCCATTTATGGAGCTGCATAAAAATAAATCACTGGAAGCCTTATGGCAGATGTTGTTTATCTAAATATCTGTCAAATGGCCCAAGTCAACAAACTTTGAAGCCCAGTCTGAAAGTTTAAAATGGTTTCAAGGTTAGTTATAAGTCTTATGATTCTTTAGGCCTTGTGTAGTTTGAATAGTTAGACTTTATGAAGTGATGTTTGAAAGCTAAATATGCCTTGTGTACTTTGAAAACAGTTATATACACTAAACAAAATTATAAACAAACTTTTGTTTTTGCCCCATTTTTCATGAGCTGAACTCAAAGATCTAATCTTTTTTCTATGTACACAAAAGGCCTATTTCTCTCAAATATTGTTCACAAATCTGTCTAAATCTGGGTTAGTGAGCACTTCTCCTTTGCCGAGATAATCCATCAACCTGACAGGTGTGGCATATCAAGATGCTGATTAGAGTACATGATTATTGCACAGGTGTGCCTTAGGCTGGACACAATAAAAGGCCAATGTGCAGTTTTATCATGCAGCACAATGCCACAGATGTCGCAAGTTTTGAGGGAGCATGCAATTGACATGCTGACTGCAGGAATGACCACCAAAGCTGTTGCCCATGAATTGAATGTTAATTTCACTACCATAAACCGTCTCCAAAGGCTTTTCAGAAAATTTGGCAGTACATCCAAACGGCCTCACATGGCGTCGTGTGGGTGAGTGGTCTGTTGATGTCAACGTTGTGGATCGAGTGGCCCATGGTGGTGGTGGGGTTATGGTACGGGCAGGCATATGTTATGGACAACGAACACAGGTGCATTTTATTGATGGCATTTTGAATGCACAGAGATACTGTGATGAGATCCTGAGGCCCATTGTTGTGCCATTCATCCACGACCATCACCTCATGTTGCAGCATGATAATGTATAGCCCCATGTTGCAAGGATCTGTACGTAATTCCTGGAAGCTGAAAACATCCCAGTTCTTGTATGGCCAGCATACTCACCGGACATGTCACACATTGAGCATGTTTGGGATCAGCGTATACAACAGCATTTTTCAGTTCCTGCCAATATCCAGCAACTTCATACAGCCATTGAAGAGGAGTGGACCAACATTCCACAGGCCACAATCAAAAACCTGATCAACTCTATGTGAAGGAGATGTGTTGCACTGAGTGAGGCAAATGGTTGTCACACCAGATACTGACTGGTTTTCGCCCCCCCCCCCCTTTCTTTTAAAAGTTTGTACAAAGTTTTTGTCCAGCATAATTAAGCAAGAATATATGATTACAAAGGCAAAAAATATCTCAGACGAACACACTATGTTATTGTTAACTGAAAAGATGTCTAATCTTGTCTTGACCTAAACCAATCAACTGTATTTTTTTCCAAAAGAATAATTAGCTTTTGACCTAAATGAATAATGATTGCTAAATGCATACAGCAGAAAATGTCCTTTTATACTGTAGCAACTACACATAAATCCTTTCAAAGATAAAAACTTTGTTTTTATCTCTGATTATAATTTCCAGGGTTTAAGAGCCATTGACTTCAGAACAGTTATAGCACAACGTAGGAAACTTTGTGTAGGAAAGAATAGTGTATTCTAACCCACAATATAGCTTTTTCCAAATTCTAACAGTTTACTATCCCCAAGCACACACTGCCAATCAAATGTGTTGTTTTTTTTGTAAAGTTTTCTTCTCTTTTCAAAAAGGATGCATTAAATTGTTTGAACAGTGACTGACAGTATCACAATCTCTACAAAAAATATTAAGCAGCTCTATCATTTGCAACACTGATAAAAATAAATGTTTCTTTTGCAGTAAATCGGCATATTAGAATGATTTTTTGTTAATGTAACACTGAAGACTGGAGTAATAGCTGTTGAAAAATTCAGCTTTGCTTTCAGGAGAATATATATATATATATATATATATATTCAAATAGTCAAGTCATTTAAATTGTATAATTCTATTTTACAATATGACTGTTTTACTGTACATTTCGTTAAATAAATACAGCCTTTATGGCAGTTTCACACTGCAAGCTAATAAGCTTATAAGAAATGGACATGAATATTATGGACATACACTGAGCTATAACTTGGTTAATACAACATAAGGTAAGCGCCTATGGTAAAAGTATGTAGGCTACTATTAAAATAAATAATAATAAAAACAGTATAAACTGTAAGTTCTATATTTGAGTATGACTGAAACAGCATGATAGGAGCAGTTTTCCCTCATGCAAATCACTGTGTTATAACTTTCAAGACTTCTAAACATTCAATTTTATAAATGACCAAACTCCAAAAACAATGTATAGCTTTCAGTGTTAAACAGGTGTTAGTGTGCAAAAGACACTTAAAAAAAAAAAAAAAAAGAAAAAACATCTTACCAACCCCAGATTTTGTATTGTATTGTACAATGTTGTATTTTAAAGTGCAGGCCAATTTAACATAAATCTCTTTAACAAGATAAAAGCATCATTATTGTTAGCATATGTCACTTTTCATCTTCCCAACGCTCAGGTGCTGTTTGGCCCCACATTCCTTGGTGGCGTTCCATCCCTCTCAGAGCTGCACCACAACACTGGGAATGTCTCTGGCTTCATCGGCTGCATACATGAACTGCAGATGGGCTCCAAAGAGTTGTATGTGGTAGGGGAAGCAATCAGAGGCCAAAATATTCAGAATTGTCATGGTACAGTCTGCCAGCACCAACCCTGTCGTAATGGAGGAACCTGTATCAGGTATGATTTTAAAGATTCTTTCTGCAAGTTAGTGTTTTCAGTGTTTCTGTTTAAACAATCTGCAGATGAAAATGACAGTAATTGGCTGTGTCTCGATAAAGGACTTTTTCATTCTAGTTGACACACTGGCTTGTAGACATGTGACCCAAAGAGTTCCTCACTGTACATGTAGCTGTCACGCTCATCAATCAGCATTCTTTCACAAGCATCTCTCAAGTTTGCAATATTTGGCATACAAGCAATTTTCTACTAAATGTAGTGCTTTTGCCAGGGCATGGAGTTTGTAAATATTGTCAATGATATGCAGATGCTATGAAGATTCTCACTTGAGTTTTAAATAGCGGTAATCAAAAGCCTGATTGCAGGGATGCGAGTGATGTGTGAATTTACTTTTTGTTAAATTACAGGCAGCGTTTTTTTGTGTTGCCTGTAACCACTGGTTTATAATTACACATTATTTGAGTTTTGTGTTTCCTTTTCTGTCTTAAAAGCATGTTTTTGGGTTGGGAATCTTTAGGCTCGTCATGATTCTGTTAGGTTCAGTGAGTCATGATCCAATTTCAAAAGACCCTTAAGCCGAGTTCAGACTGCACAATTTTCAAAGTAGTCGGGTCACTGTTGTTTTCACACTGCTTGACTATCTTGGCCAGCATTCAGTCACTGCTGTGTTCACACTGCACGATGGATCGGCGACAGAAGGTTTCAGACTGCATGACTTTACAATAGGCTACAATAGCTCTGTCTGGCACGCACAACCAAACAGTCACGAGATGTGACAAGGAAACAACGCAATATCACACGTGCAAGACAGGAGTTTTCACGTGAGACTGGGATAGCTCAGATGAGACGTCAAACATACACAAGTGCTCCTGCTAAATTTATACTAATTTATCTTCCATTTCATGGGTCCAAATAGACAGAGAAGAAAGTCTTTTTCTGAAATGAAGCCATACTTGCTTATATTGTGGTCTATAACTCCTCCCCGAACTCCCCGCTGCTCTGTATCTTGCTCTCTCATTGGCTGTCCGTCATTGCCGATGTAGTTTTCAGTCAGAACACTTTTCAGACAGCATGATTTTGAATCGCCGACAGGTCCAGATATTTAGCATGCCAAATATCTCACGGGCATCAGCGACTTGTCGGCGATTCTCTCAGATCGCGTCTTTGCTCATTCACACTGCGTGATTGTCACTCGCGTGAACGAGCTCAGATTTGCCTGTGATTTCGGGAATTTGTCGGCGATTTCTCAAAATCTGTCAGCGAGCCAAAAACTGGGCTAAAACCGTGCAGTCTGAACACTGCTTTAATCCATCTTTCAATATAGGTGGCAGATCATTTGTAAATTAAGTTGGGCTAATATAGATAAAGTAATGTCGCACCAGATTTCATCTGTTTGAATGACATTCAAAATTCTTTAAATTAAATTTGTTAAATTAAATTCATTAAATAAATAGTGTTACAGGTGTTACACATGTACTTACTCTTATAATAACAATTAATTATGCAAAATTACATGCAAGTAACCCTAAGACAAACACTAATCCTGGTCCCACTCTATATTAGGTGGCCTTAACTACTATGTACTTACATAAAAAAATAAGGACAATGTACTTATTGTGTTCATATTGTATTGTAAAACACTTTTGCTGCTACTGAGGTGGGATAGGGGTAAGGTTAGGGAGAGGGTTGGAGGTATGGGTAAGTTTAAGGGTGGGTTAAGGTGTAAAGTATGGGTCAACAGTGTAATTATAAATGTAATTACAGAAATTAAATACAGATGTAATTGCGTGTAGTTTTTTTTAAATATAAGTACGATGTAAAAACATGTATGTATAGAATAAGTACATTGTACTAAATTATTAATTAAAATGTAAGTACATAGTAGTTAAGGCCACTTAATATAAAGTGGGTCCCTAATCCTAACCATATAGTGAGTACAGTTAATTTACATGTACTTAAATGTATAATTAAACTGTAACAAGGACACCTTAAAATAAATTGTAACCTTTGAAAATAATAAGAAACTCCAACTTTGATTTTGTTGAATATTTCAATATTTTTTTATGCACACCCTGTTAACATGGAATATACTCAGACCTTTGGCTAATGTTCTGGCAAAGTTAGGAACAAATGTTCATCCAGTAACGTTAATATATTTTAAAGTTATCTAATATTTAATAATGTTCTCAATGTTAGCACAAAATCATTACTTATACATTATTTGTGAAATGTGTTTTCTGGAACATTTGAGTTGGACATTCATTTAACTTTTTTTTTTTCTTTTTTTTTTTTACGTGTCTATATAACTTTATAGAAACGTTCTTAGAACATATTTTTGTTAGCTGGGTATTTATCATCTTGTAGAATCCTATTATACTGGAACTGAATAATCCAATAATCCATTAATAATCCAAAATAATAATTTAGCAAATTTCTGTTCTTCACCTGAATGGCTATGTGCTCTTCACCAAAGTTCTGGAATTATGGCTTGAAGTGTAAAACATGACAAAAAGTTAATTTGTCAGCACAAAACCAGTTTTTTAGTTGCATCCAATGAGATATATTACAAATCCATGTAAATGTCAATCTCGGGAATGCCTTTTGCTCAGCCGATCACATGCTTTACTACAGCAGCGTGAGCACAGGCTCTCAGCGCACGCTCAGGGACATCTGCAGTAATATGCAGTAAGACACCTGCTTTTTTTTCCTGTTATAATTACTCACAATTTAAAATTTTTGTTATTTGACAAATCTGAGCAATCATCGATTTGAACTGAATGGAATGATTTTTCAAATTTTCCAAACTTTTGTCCTGTTGATGTTATAATTAGTATAATTGAATGAAAAAGTGGTATTATTAAATGACAGAATTATTTGATATATGTTTTATTTAGGTATTCTATTTTAAACAAAGTCTTACATGGTGGCATCCTCATTTCTGGTTATAAACTCATCTCGGAAAAGCCCTTTTCACAAGTGCTCTGTGAAATGTTTTTTTTTTAAGTATCTCAAGAACCAACCTGGTGCATTACCCCCTTCACTGACCTTTATGTGATGATCCATTGAGAAGTCCAGTCTCGACATTTGGTTTGTGTTTGAATGGCCTTTTTCTGTGGGGATGACTGTCCTTTCTTTAATCTTCAGAGAAGTTTCCTGTAAACAAATCTGCTGCGTTTTTCTTTTTGATCACATGGGATTCTTTTGATTCGCTTGTTAGATATTTTGTATGTAATCGTTCATTTTTAGTCTGAAAGGCTGCTGCTATTATTTTACATCAAGTGCAGAGTACTTGGCCTGTGCATTGAGAATAAAATAACAGTCTGCATTTACTTTAAAAGCATAAAACTAGCTGCACTCATGTGAGGCAGATAATAGCCCTGGAAGATGTCCTAATGGTAATCCCAGTTAGCTGAGAAGAGTGGATGGAGCCACAAAAAAGCCAGCAGCTGATGTTAGCAGGCCAGTTTTTCTCAACAGATGGTTCTCAGACATATTCGCTCTTTCCTTGCCTTTTGCTTCTGCTTAGAGTAATTTCGGTCTCTATTTTCATGGTATTTTACCTTCGTTCTCCACGTCTATTTTCTCTGGCCCATCAAAACATTTCCAAAATTGCATGTGTGGCTGTGGATTTTGAACATGTGAGCATTCAAAGAACCTGGCTTCCTGTTTTAAGACCCTTTACTAGTGTTGAGTTCTGACAGTGATTCATGGCTTTAACGGTTGTAATCCTTTGACTTTGAGACAGATTCTTCCCATTTCCACTGGGTAACGGCTGGAGCATGTGGAGGGCAGGAGCGAACAGCTGTACATCAGTCGTTCATTTCCTTCCCATAAAGCGACATCATTCACCTGGCTGTCGAGCTGAGCACTAAACTCTTTTACTGAGTGTGTCACGCCTGCCCAAGTGTATAATCGAGTGCTTGGCCCACTAAACAGGCAATCCAGCATGTTTGGAGGACCGGCCTCTCCATTTCGGGTCTCTGGTGAGCCATGGCCTCATGTCGCGTTCATAGCTGCGATCTTTGAATTTGAAATGCTGCATTTGGTCAGTATTGTTAAAATATCTGGGTCTACATTGCTTTTTTTTATAATATCGGATGGCTTTATTAAACAGAATGAAGATTTATCTATTTTATTGATTCCTCTAAGATATTTGTGATGTTTACAATCTGTGCGGCAGCTATAGAAAAGCAATATAGGAGAGACTCTTTTTGTCAGCTTAGCTTATTCTCTTGATGCACCCTTACTTAAGCAGACATGGTGAATGCTTTCCTTGTTAAATTATTCATACACGTTTGCTTTCAGAAGCTCACTTGTGCAGCTGGAATGGTCAGTGGTGTTGGCAGCTCGTTATGTCTGCTGGGAAAGGTGTGTGTCAGGAAGGCAATTGACTAAATTTAAGCGGAGATGTCTGTAGCCAGGTTTTTAGAACAGCACAAAGATTACAAAGAAAAGTTTCTGTGTTTTTTCTCTTGCTTTGTAGCAGTGGCCTCTGATTGACCTCCATTCTGCCCAAGCACCAGACAAATGTTCTTGGTTTCGGTCTCTTGACTGTCTTACATAATACCCCATGGTCATCGAGTTCATTTAAATCAGGATCTTTATATAATTGAATGCAGGATGACCTCTGTGAACCATATTAGCAACAGTATGTTTCTAAGAGCTTGACCAAATATTATACAATTGTAAAATGTTTGTCCAGTGACCTCATGAAGCTGCAATGCAATGAGGGGTGTTTAATTAACATCTAATTTCATTTTTAATCCAATTTTTGTGGGGTCAAGTTTTTTTTTTTCTTTTTTTTTATGCATTAATCAAAAGTCACATTATCATAAAGACTTATATGATTCTACAAAAGATTGTTTTAAATAAATGCTGTTCTTTTCAACTTTCTGTTTATCCAAGAAAAAATGCATCACAGTTTCCACAAAAATTTGAAACAAACATTTTAAGCATTTGAAAAGGTAACACTTTATTTTAAGGTGTCCTTGTTACACATGTACTTATTATCATAATAACAATAAATTATGCAAAATTACATGCAAGTAACCATAAGACAAACCCTAATCCTAACCATATAGTAAGTACAGTTAACTTATATTACTCCATACTTATAGTATGTTACTTAAGTATAATTACACTGTAACAAGGACACCTTAAAATAAATTGTAACCTTTGAAAATAATAAGAAATGTTTCTTAAGTACAAAATCAGCATATTAGAATAATTTAAGTATCACGTGACACTGAAGACTGGAGTAATAGCTAGTTCCAGAAGAGAAAGGCTGTTAATTAAAAAGTGAATTGTGTTAATGTTTACAGAGATCCTTAAATGTGTAAATTTGTATATCTGTTGAAGGATAATATGCAGTGTGTGTGTGTAATATGTATGTGTGTATACGTATGTTATTATCTATAGATGGCCTCAAAGTCAATAGACTAAAATCCAAGAAACTCCAACTTTGATTTTGTCTATTTTCCTTCTTTCTTTTTTTCTCAATACAAGAGCCATGATCAAAATACAGAATATGTCACTGCAATGTCAAGACTTTCTTTGAAGAGTTTTCAACACATCTCCTGTGTTGGCTGCGTTCTGGGCTCACCACGTACAGCAGACACCTGAATGTTCCTCCTGACTGTTCCCTGCGTCAGTCTGAGCTGGCATGGCTGGTGAAGGGCAATCAGTCACAGAAACAGATGTGTTTGCATGTTCTACATAATGCAGGGCAATAATCTCACAGTCTGCCGTGGAATTACCCCCTGCTGTCATGAAAGGCAGTGACAAACCGTACACCCGTCTTTGCCTGCGAATGGTGCAAAGAGTGCTTGTGTACAAATGAGGTCATTTGATTAGTGTCTTACAGACTGGGAAGGTTGCATGTTGTCCTAT
Organism: Carassius auratus; assembly: GCF_003368295.1. Lineage (NCBI taxonomy): Eukaryota > Metazoa > Chordata > Actinopteri > Cypriniformes > Cyprinidae > Carassius > Carassius auratus. The sequence continues at coordinate 6,780,469 of NC_039255.1, forward strand.
CCAGTGTTGTTTGCAATTATTTTTGTAGCATTTTTATGCATACCAGTGATTTTATATGAAAATATGAGTGGATTCAAATTCTCCTTGTATAGGTAGTCGTCATTCAAATCTTTTCAAATATTCTGTATTGTGTGCGCGCGTGTGTGTGTGTGTGTGTGTGTGTGTTTGTACCAGTCACTTGCACTGGTTCAAAATCCCAGTGACAGAATGTAAATAATTAATTTCAGCTGTGCTGCAGCTCAAAACACATTATTATTTTATAGTTTTGAAACTTCTCCAATGCTTCCTGTATCTGATATTATACCTTTGAAAACCATCTACATCTTCCGGCAGCTTATGAAAGTCTTGTCTGAATATTACTTATCATGCTGGCCCACCCTCTACCTCTGGCTTGAGGATAAAGCCAGGAATTATAAATGTTCTGTTTGCAGAATTTCACCTCAGCAGTCAGCTGTTAGCGCGAGCATTTCTAATCATTTGCTTACAGTGAGGCTAGATCACCATCGACAGAATGTGAGTCTATATTTGCAGATGGCCCACAGGCCTAGTTATGCCCTTATTTAAATGAATATGTGATTTTTAAAGGTGCACTCAATATGTTTTTGTTTATTTATGGGGAGTCCATGGGAAAAACGAAAGACCAGTTGTTGTTGTTTATTTCTAATTTAAATGCCATAGACATGTAAATATGGTTAACCTATTTATTAATCACAAATATAAAAGCAGCGATATATTTTCATCTACACCTCCATTCAAAAGTTTAAGGTCAGATTTTAAAGGGGTCATACGAGGCGATTTCAAGTTTTCCTTTCTCTTTGGAGTGTTGCAAGCTGTCTGTGAATAAAAAAGATATTCTTTATAAAAGTTAAGACTCGTCCACGCACCACTAAAATGGCTCGTTTAAACATGGCACCCACATGTCTGTGTCACTATGTGGGAAGATGTGCGTCTTTAAACAGTGCTGTTATTACCTCGCTAGGGAGAAATGTAATGTGTAGCCTTTAAAGGGTTAGTTCACCCAAAAATCGAAATAACGTCATTAATAACTCACCCTAATGTCGTTCCAAACCCGTGAGACCTCCGTTTATCTTCGGAACACAGTTTAAGATATTTTAGATTTAGTCCGAGAGCTCTCAGTCCCTCCATTGAAACTGTGTGTATGGTGCATGCTTGTATGTGAGTGCAAAGATTTAGCAAAAGCAAGTTACAAATACTGGATAACTGGCCAATCAGAGCACACCTTGCTTTTCAGAAGGATGAGCTTTGTAAAAAACGTTGCATTTCATAAGGTGGGGCATAGAGGAGGAACAAGGTACAGTATGTGGAAAATATTTTTTGTTTGTTTTGTTTTTTGTTTTTATACCTTAAACCGCATTAAACACATTTCGTTACACCAAATACACAAAATAATGTTCTTTTTTTAAATACGTCATATGACCCCTTTAATATTTTTTATATTTTTGTCTCGTATGCTCATCAAGGCTGCATTTCTTTGACCAAAAATACAATAAATTAAATTAGGATTAGGCAATCGAGGGGGTAATAATTTGGATGGAGGGCAAAATTTGGCACAACACCGTTTTTTTATGCTTAAAATGCTCTTGTGTGTAGGATTAATTTCTACGCATCTCATCCAACGCCTGCATTGCTAATTCCAAAATGTCATTTTAGACCTACTAATGGAGGCAGACTAATGCAGTTAATACCCGAGAGAGAAAGAAAGAGAGAGAATACCTCTCTGAGACTGTACGTCTCTCAACAGTGTTTGGCAGCAGCGTCTCTACTAATAGTGAAACTTTAAGTTCATTTTCCTCAAGAACAGTGCCACTGTTACCTCATTTGTGATAAATGTCATGTAGGTTTTAAGTTGCTAAAATATTTAACTAATAAACTCGTCAGAGTAGCGGTAACGTTGTTAGCGCATGTTTTTTTTTCATGTGGAAGAAGAGAGAGCAGGAGAAATAGAGCTTTTCAAAAATCTGTATTTTTTTATCCTATTTAATATATGTATATGCTTGATCACCGTTATTGTGAGTTTCGGTTATTTTGCTGTTTTAGGCTATAAGGACATTCCGAATAACTGAAATCATTTGGTTTAGAGATCTGGACATGTAAATTAATGTGAAGACCTGTCTGGAACTACATTCGCTGTGTGTTTCCCTGAAAATAATTGCACAACATAGAATATCCGTCAGCCAGTAAGACTCAAGCAATCAACGGCCCCATAATATAAATATAGGTGTGTGTGTGTGTGTGTGTCCTAAAAATTATCTGGGAAAAAAAATTACTTTCTATTATGGTGACACTTTGTCTCTTAACTCCTGTGACTTATCTCACCAGTTTACAAATAAGCATTAAATGGTATTAATGTCAAATTCTGTCAATTGTAACATCAAATTTAGTTTTATTTTTTCATTAAATATTAAAATTTGTTTGTATTCGTTGTACTCCTGTACAAGATCACTGACTGGGAGTCTTCATCTTATTCGAGTATACATCATTTTAATCATATACTAAATCAAGTGCTATTGATTTCCTTAGGTATGGATTTTTTTCTTACTTGGCAAAAGAATAAAAACTGCACTTTTACTTCGTCTTGCACTGCAAGATCAGTTCAGAGTTGAGGTCTAGATCAGGTCTAGAGTTCAGGCCGGTGATGTATGACTTCCATCACTTCTGCTCTATATTTTCATTTGTATTCTCCTCTGCTTTTTTGACCCACCTCCCCCCAATGCCCCTTCCCAATTTATGCTTTCTACGCAAACTCCACTGAAGGTAATGATGCAGTACGGTCACATTTCATTGGTGTTCTAATGATCTCTCTGTTTTTCCCCTTATTTTTTTTCCTTGTGCACAGTGATGCGGAGACCTGGTTCTGCGTGTGTCCTTCTCTTTACTCCGGTAAGCTGTGCCAGTTCACCGCCTGCGAGCAAAACCCGTGTGCGCTCGGCGCCACCTGCGTTCCCCAGACGCGGCTCGAAGCAGTGTGTCTTTGCCCCTATGGAAGGCAGGGTCTCCTCTGCGATGAGGGTAGGTCCCATCAAGGTTCGTGCGTAGACTGTGATCTACACCAGTATCCATGGAGACACAATCAAGCCGGCATGACCAGAGGGTGTCTCGTTTGATATTTGTTGCATTCTGAGGTTTGTTTTCCTCCATCTCCTGCGAGCACCTCCGTTTTTGAGGTTAGACCCATAGGTGGTAGATTGAAATGTATTCCCAGCAGCTTTGTTTAACTGATGCAAGCCGTTGAAATACGGTTCCAATTAGAGAAGCTAAGTGCTCTGCACTCGCTACAAACTCACTAAACAGTTACTGAACTCTGAACATTCGAGTATAACTGCCAGTCTGCGTTGTATTGCTAACTCCATTCCACTACGTGCGCTGACCTTTCGAGGTGTCTACAGGTAATATGCATCCAAATATAATGAGCACACCAAGTGCTTTAAATTAGGCTACTCTGAAACGTAATTTATCAAAGCGTCGTCACAGAATGTACTCGCTGCAGTTGGGTTTGTTTTATAGTCTCCAATAACAAAGCTGTGAAGACATACTACAGCGCTGTGTAACTAATGTACTTCTCTTCCCGGCTCTACCTCACAGTGTTAAGTCAGCTAAAGTCTGATATCTGCTTACACAGATAGCTCTTCATCTTCTCAATTGCGCTTAGAGGGAAAAGAACTGCTGCTATTTTGCTGTAATCTAATTGGGTGGCATGGTTTGAAGACCACTTGGCAGGACTAGCAGACATGGCTCTGTCAGACAGTAAAGAGCCCGATGCCAAATATAGTGTTCTAATCTCCGAGTGTCACACCGAGTGGGACTGACATTTGAATTTAAAGGCTGGTAAGAGCAGATAACATCAATCAGTATTGATTAGTAACCAAGGCCTTGCTGTCTCTGGACAGTCACTCAACTTCAGATGCGCAGGACGTCTTCAAAAGAGCCTGGATTAATGGAATTACAGGAAGGGTGTTTTGAGTCTTTTGTATGTATTGATTTAGTGTTGCATTTAGATACATGTATTTTTATAGGTTACTCTGAAAATAAGATTCAAAGAACACAAACACAATTTTTAAGTTGCCAGGCAACATAGCAAATGTGATTTATGTGGTAACATCCAAAGTAACTGCTTAAGTGAACTTTCAAGAAAAAAAACTATTATTGGAAAAAATGTCTGTTATGCATCAGTGTAATATTAGTGTTATCTGAATACTATTATAATATTAACATTTTTAATTAGTGTTTATTTTTCTATTTTAGTTTTTTACAATGTAATGTTTATTTTTACTTCATTTTTTATATTTATATTTTTATTATTTATATTAATTTCAGTACAAGAATTACAAAACAAAATACAAAAACTTAAATTCTTAAAACTTAAATAATTTCAGTAAGTTGCCATGGCAACATTTAAATATTTTACAAAGTTTTGAAGATTTTCATCTAATGTTTATAACTGATTGTATTCCAGCTTTGTTTCATTTACTGATAACAATTTTTAGTTTCAATAACACTGCCATGCACATTTTTGTTTTTATTTCACCTAAGATGACTAAAATGAAAACTTATTTCAGTTAGTTCCCAAGGCAATCTCTTTTATTTTTTAATTTAAGTTTCTAATATGTATATTTCTTCAGCTTTTGAAAAATAACAGCTGTCATGGTTTTTTATTCTTATCTTTTATTAATTCAGGTATAACTTTGACCTGACCAACTTAAAATCTATTATTTGCATAATTGCAGTTTTATTATCAAAGAATTAGCTTTTTTAGAAGTCAGCATTCACAGGCAGACAGATAGATTGATCTTATTTCGACTGATCATGGGAGCTTGTGTTGCTGAAAGCAGCTCGAGGCTACAGTGGAGTTTAGAGGACAGACTGTGTTAACATCACACTCACCTAAAATAGACCCACAACATAATAGCACATCTGTCCTAAACCGCCTTACTGCCTTAACTCACACATCATGTGACTTCCTGTATTTTCATTTCACCCTCGCCAGGCTCTGCGCCCAAAAATTAAAGAATCATCTTGTGGGAAGTGTATAGAATCAAATAGGTTCTGTGATGAGTTGCTCACATGCGCATATCTTTTTTTTGTATGTCTATTTATTTCATTTTTGTGTGCATTTGTGTGTGTGTCAGTGGTAAGAGAAGGAAATCAAAAAAAGCTAAATGTCTCCGGGTCCAGCCAACACAGCTGACAGAAAGCTATTGAATTTCACAACAGCAAAATCCTTCCACACAAATGGTTTTTGACTAGAACGAATGGAAATAAATGGGTAATATGTCACCTGTAAAAACTGCCAGTGAGTTGGAGGTTTTGTTTTCTTGTTCCTTTATTCACCTCCAGCAACAGCAGCTGAATAATACAGCAGAGAGAAGCATCCCGTGCATGCAGTGCATTTGCATGAAAAGTTAAACGTTAGTTGTATGACATATCTTTATCCTGTCATATGGGACATTGAAAGATAAATTTTTAGTTATTAGAAGAATTGAAAAATAATAATAGGGTATCAGAAATAAGAGTTTTCTAGTAGTCTAATTAGTGCAATTCTGATCCCTTCTGAATGCTAGAATCAGAAACCCAGTTTGACTTTGCAAATGAGCTCAAATCGCACCCTTACACAGGACTGCAGTTGGTAATTGGCATTCTCAAAAAGCACCCAATATGTCAGATCAATAAATGGCCAGTTTATTAACGAATTTCACTTGGAGCAAGAAAAGTAACTCTGCATAGGTAGCATATTACAGAGGCATTACATGACACTGTGAGTCAAGAATACAGCTGGCCCCATCAAGCCATACCTGCTTAAAATGCATTCGAATCGTTCATTAGGCGCTGTGCAAATAAACCGTGACAAGGTAATATATGTGCAATTTCAAAAGGCATCAATAATTCAAGGGGAGAGCAGAGGGAAGAACTTCAACGCTGTTCCCAGAGAAATCCTCCGGAGAGCCTTTGCAGACTGCACAGTTCATAAAGACAAAATGAGGGGTGGAGAAAACTCTTTAGGTAGCATATTTTTTTCACCGGAGAAAAACGTGTGTAAATGCTTAATGTAGCCAGGCTGAAATGTTTCTGAGCGATGCTTGATGGACCAGGTGATTAAATGTTGAGATTTTCCACCTCTGAAAAGCACTGGCCAAAGGAAAAGCCATTTCACAAATTCAGATTTCTGCAGATTTCACTGTTACGACCAGTCTCCATTCCAAAGGTAAAATGGAACAAAATTACCATAATAATTGTTGGCAGCAGCATTTTTGGTACCTATAAGAAATAATAATAATAATAATGCATAGAATTTGACAAGCGTTATAAATAGTGCAATATCGCCATCTTGTGTCTCTTCTGGTCACTTCACCTCAGTAAAATGTTCATTTTACAGGCTTATTACAACAGGTATCTAAATCTGAATTTTATTATTATTTATTGCATATATTTAAATAATTTTTTGTGTATATTGAAAATCTTAATTTGTTTGATCTATTTATTTATTTAGCTATTTCTTTGCAGCTGTCAACATCACTCGTCCCAGGTTTAGTGGACTTGACGAATTTGGATACTCATCCTATGTGGCTTATCCTTCTATTCCCAGTATGGGTCATTTTTATGAATTCCACCTGAAGCTCACCTTTGCCAATAATGCCTCCGCTTTGAGAAACAACCTCATTCTCTTTTCTGGGCAAAAGGGACAAGGTGAGTGAAAATGGGAATATTGTCTTATCCTTTATGTGTGTTACTCCATCATTCTTTATTCACTTTGATTTCAGTGCATCCCTCAATGGTCATCATATTATGCCGTAAATACTGGTGTATGGGGGAAAAAAAGAGCTGGATTCAGTTTGGCTGTAAACGTTTTCCCAGCACTAGATGAAGTCATGTTCGAGGAAGTGAGGTTCAGAAATAGTATCACTCAACTAGGAGATATTAATGGAGCAGCTGCTGTGAAATGTGCTGTAAGTGTAAGTCCAGGAACCCAACAGCAGAGACAATTTATCTGTGCACACAACGGGGCGATGATTTTTATTCTCTGCCATAAGGGAAAAGATCTGAAAAAGAAAGAAGAGGAGCTGTCGTTTTGAGAGACACAGCATCTCGGTCAAGTTTCCTCATGCCTTGATTTCCTCCGCCACTGTCTGCAATTTATTTTAAGGTCAGATTCAGTGGCTGCTAACTGACACGTCACTGCTACGAACATGTTTAATCAAAAGACAGGCAGCTGAATAAAAGCGTAAGGGGAATGAATCTTCCTCAGTTCAGCGAGTGTCTCTCGGGATTATAGTTTAGGATGATTCATCGAGGGAAAGAGAGAAGAGGACAGCGCTGTGAATAATGAAGCAATTGTCAAGGGAGCCTTGCAGCACAGTGGAGAACAAAATCAAAAAGAAGGAATCAGAGAGGATGAGAAGGCAACTATTCACCTGATAATTGGCCAGATAAATTGGAGCGTTAGATCCATCAGCTCAAAAGAAAAAGAGATGACATTTTATAGATGTCCAGATTGACCTGAACCACCAGTGAAAAGGCTTCAACTTGACATACTTTTCTAATGTGTTACTTTTTTGCATAGCGATTAGTCACCTCATGCACTTAAAAAAAAAAACCTAAATCAGTTTATTTCGAGGTTTAAAGGGGAAATACAAATCCCAGATTTCCAGTATGTTCTCAGAGTTTTGGTCCCCACTGCTTGTGCTAATTGGATTCTTCTGTGTGTTACTGTTTCTATGAAGGCATCAGTGGTGACGACTTCTTGGCATTGGGGGTGCGGAACGGCAGGATTGTTCATAAGTATAATCTCGGTTCGGGTTTGGCAACAATTATCAGCGAGCGCCTGAATCCGAGGATCAACATTCACACAGTGCACTTCGGAAGAAATCTGAAAAACGGATGGCTGAAGGTATGTTTTTTTATTTGTATTAATATAAAACATTATTAAATAAAACTTATATAGGCTTGGCTTCACTGAGGGCCAAAGTTGGTCTGACCTACTGTATTCTGTGCTAATACAACTTTATTTTTACATTTACTAGCATTCATACATTTGAGGTCTTTTTTTATTTTTTATTAAGTTTATAATTTTATTCAGCAAATATGCATTAAATTGATCTCAAGTGTTGGTAAAGACTTATTTATAGTGTTTTGAACTATTATTTATAGTTAGAAAAAATAAAGATAGTTCATATTTTGTTGTATAATGATTAAACAAATATTTGGGGCTTGTGAACCAATACAAATATTTAAACATATTTAAATGATAAATAATTAATAATAATAATAATAATAATAATGTAATACATAGTAAATGTATAAATAATTGTAATTATTTTCAAAAAAATTTAAGAAATAAAAATTTAATCTTGCTTACCAGTAAAAATGGTTTTCAAGTTATAAGTTACGTGATGCATATTATAGAGATATTAAGTGTTGTTTTTAGAGAATACTATATATAATTTATAAAAGAAATTAGCATAAACCAGTTTTATAAAAAAATCTCATGGGAATATATATATTAAATATCTTAAGAAGTATCTTTTATGTAACTATGTAATTTAAACTTTAAATCTTAACTATAATCTTAGCTATAAATTTTGCTTCCTTTTTAAAATAAATGCATATGTTTTGTTACTTGAAAACTACATGAAAATAATCATAAAAAAAAATGTTTTTCTGGCATTTATGTATTTAAGATGTAAGTACCATTATAAAATAATAATTGCTATTCATTTGAAATGCAAGACAAAGCCAGTAGCCTGCCGCTAAGAATGCTGACCAAACATAAAATAAAATGATGGGGGATGGAAATTCAAAGCATTTTCTTGTTCTAAGTCACTGATTTTGACTCTAAGGTCTTTTTGACCAGCTGACGTCACATTGGTTTGTTCTTTTCTGAACAGGTTGATGGGCAGAAGAGGAGGATGGGTACATCCCCTGGTCCACTGGTGGGCTTGAACACCTTTAGTCAACTTTATGTAGGTGGATATGAAGAATACACACCTGAGCTATTGCCTGCGGGCTCTCGATTCCAGAACAGCTTTCAAGGTAATGTTTGTGTGTGTGTGTGTGTGTGTGTGTGTGTTTCTTCATTATGGTGTCGTTTGTTGTCTTGATTCAGATTGCTAGTTCATGATGAAATCAATCAGATCATCTGTGTAGTGATGTGTAGAGAGAGTAAAATGCGTGAATTGTTGTTCTGCTTATTTTATGAACATCTGCAGCTCTGAGGGGACCCTTAACCTTGTGTGCAATCATCCATCGCGAAGCTTTATTGAAACAGACATTTTAAAGCTAACAAAATATAGTGTTTGCAGGTTGATGTCAAAAGCCATTCCTTGAAGGATACACTTCTAAAGCTTGATAGGATTTCAGATTCTGTGTGTCCAAACTTTTGACTGGTGGTGTGCTTTTTTTTTTTAGCCTCTGTCGTCTTATTACAGAGCATTTCATAACAGCTGTGAATCACGCTGAAGAGAGTGGGATGGAGTTGATCTTCTGTCTCAGGGTTTGGATGCTTTACAGTCAGTAGGCCTCATTCATGAAACATGAGCAGAACAAGTTTCTCTGAAAATCCTTCATAAATCTGTTCTCATAAATTGTTTTCTGCCGAGTTGAATTGAGACATTCTGTTCCAGAACAGCAGTGTCTGTGATTTAAGAAATGTAATTTAATTGGCCATTGAATGCAGCCTCATTGAAATTCTGTGCAATGATCTCAAGCACAAGATCATGAAAACATATTCAAACTGAAGCTGAGTGGGCCAAGATTTCTCCCAATCACTGCATGTCTTGTTATTTAGTCGCTTTTGTTGAAGAAATGTTATAAGTTATTCTCTACCACATAACATAATTTCAACTCATCCCTCAGTTTAGAGTAATTCACTTAAAGTAGTCTACTGGGCTAATAAAATATAGTTTCAAAACGGCTATCTTGGGGCATCTTCAACCTCAAATTATTGCTTGATTATGATTTTTAAATGGTTATTGACTGGCTATTAAGTTATCATCTGAATTTAATACCCACCTATGAATATATGAACTGATCTCATGGAGCTCAAGACTCTTGATATTTGCAACACTCATCTGTATCTGCCATTTCCTGGATATTTTTGCTTTCTATTATTTGAAAAAAGAATAGATTTTTCTTTTACAGCATCAAAGCTCAAGCTCTCGAAACTCATGGATTTCTTCTCTCTCTCCTCCCTGATGGCTTTTCCAAAAATAACCACACTTTGTCAGCACTGTTATTTTTTTCTTGTCATTCCTGTAGAAAGCCATGTGGCAGAATTAGATGATATTATTATAGGAATCTTTCAGTGATGGTACAAATGCTCCCTCTTTTTCTGAATGTTACATTTAGTCTTTTAGAAAAAGGCATCTGGGGCATGCTGGATGTTCATCCAGAGCTTACTGCCCCAATGATTAGAAGAGATTAATTAGGGGTCAGTAAGGTGTGTGTGTGTGTGTGCGTGCGTGCGTGCGTGTGTCTATCCTTTTTTAATTTATTTGATCAAATATCTGCATTCATTTGGTAAAAAAAATAGAGTAAACAATATTGTGAAACATTACAATTTAAAATAACTTCTTTATATTTAAAAATATTTTAAATTGTAATTTATGCCTTTGTTTATTTGATCAAAAATGCAGCGAAAACTGTAATGTTTTCTTATTTCTTCTCACTGTTGAAAAAAAGTTATAACTAATTAAAGGTCTTTACTATCACTTTTGATCAATTGAATGCATCTTTGCTGAATGAAAAAATTAAATTAAATTTGATCCCAAACTTTTGATGCTGTATATATTTACTTTCAGCATTGTATATTTTGCTATCATATGGCTTCTGAAGACTTAGAATATAGTGCTACTCTTAAAGTAATTTTAGTTTTGTTTTTTGCTGCTTTTTTTTTTGTCCTTTTAGGAGCTTTACAGTCCCCATTTAACATTAACATGAGGGTGAGTAAATAATGACATGATTTTCTCTCTCTCTTTGAATCTAAAGGCTGCATTTTCGATTTGCTGTTTCGGATGAGACGAGATGGGAAAGTTTCTTCCTCCAGGAGGGTCAGAGGGCAGGCCAGTGTCAGGACGTAATGTGGGCCAGTGTGGTGTTAATCTGTGCAGCTTGGTCATCTGCAAGAACGGAGGCACCTGTGTGGACTCTGGATCCTCTGTGTAGTAAGACTTCCACTTCAGAACAAGCACCAGTTTGTGCGTGTGAATGACTGACAAATATTATTAACTGTTTGTATTTGGCCTTCCCCCTCCAGCTGTCAGTGTGTGTTAGGATGGAAAGGTGCTCTTTGCTCAGAGAAAGTGTCGTTCTGTGATGCTGAGCACATCCCACCTCCCTCCTGCGCTCGCGGTGCCACCTGTGTGCCCCTTCCCGATGGATACACATGCCAGTGCCCCCTAGGCTCTGCTGGACTCTTCTGCCAGCAAGGTTAGCCCACAATCAATCTCACCTCCAGGGAACCGCTGGACTTCTGCAGAAGGATTCAGACAAACATAGTCTACTTTTTTTTTTAACACTTCACTTCAGTTAAAATATTATATTATAAAATATAATTCATTTAATATTTATATATAGTATATAATATAGTATATACACATTTACATGTATCTGTTTTTAGAAAGCACAAACATATAGCCTTTTTTTTTAAATAGTCTCTATTTCTCACGAAGGCTGCAATAATTTGATAAAAAAAAGACAGTAAAAGTAATATTGTGAAATATAATGGCACATTAAAATAACTCTTTAATGTTTAATATTTCGTTTATTCCTGAAATGGCAAAAACTACATCTTAATAATGTTTTTTGCAGGCTTCTTTGGGGAATAGAGGGCATTTGTTTGAAAAGCCTTTACTGTCCCTTTTGATCAATTCAATGTGTCTTTGCTGAACAGAAGTATTAATTATTTTTTGATTGACTTTGTTGCCTTTTTTATATTTGTCAAGTTACTGTTAGAAACTTTATTACAATAAAAGTTAAATATTTTTGCCTTTTATACTTCTGGGGAAAAAAATAACCTCTAGAACTGCTTTATATTCAGTTTATGAAAGTCAAGAAGTTGCTTAATTAAGCTTATTAATATTCAAATAGTAAATATTGGACACTGCTTTCAGATTTCTCTCTCTCTCTTTTCCAGCTGTATCTATCAGTGATCCCTTCTTCAGTGGGAATCAATCATCTTGGATGTCATTTCCTCCCATCAACATGAGGCACAGAACTCATCTGCAGCTGCAGTTTCAAACTCTTTCACCAGAGGGAATCCTGTTCTACGCCTCACGATACTTGAGCAGTCGGTCCGGTAAAACAGCATCTTGAAGTTACATTGTTAAATTAAACCATTTAAATGTGTCCTTAATACATGTTCAAACATACTCTTATCATACAAGTTTATATTTAAGATATTTTCAGTAACAAAGTGTGAATAAAAACAATGACTATAATATTTATTCTCTACCCATGCAAGGTGATTTCCTCAGCGTATCCCTGTCAGCTGGATTTGTGCAGCTCCGCTATAATCTGGGAAACGAAACTATTGTATTACAGTCTCCACAACGTGTAGATGTGACCGGCGTGAAGTGGCACACGGTGAAGACTGGTAGAGAAGGCAACCGTGGTTTTCTGATTCTGGATGATGAAGCTGTAACCAGGAACTCTTCGGAGGGCACGACCACTCTAGATGTTAGCACAAATATTTTCATTGGTGGTGTGTCCTCCCTGAACACAGTGTCCCCAGAAGCAATGGAGAAGGAGCCTGTGGGATTCACAGGAAGCATTCGAGAGGTCATAGTCAACGGGCAGGACCTTGTTCTTACAGAGACAGGCGCACTGGATGGAGCCAATGTTGGCGACTGGGACGGGACAGCATGTGGATATAAGGTTTGCTCGAACAGTGGCTACTGCCATCCAGCTGGACTTTCTTCATTCAGGTGTATTTGCCCCGCGCTGTGGACTGGTTCACGGTGCCAGCAATCAGTTCACTGTGTCAACAATCTATGTCAACACAATTCTGTCTGTGTCCATAACACAACTTCTGCTTCGTATTCATGTATGTGTTCTCTGGGATGGGTTGGGACGTACTGTGACCAAGAGGTTACATTGAGAACTTTAAGGTTTACTGGAAACTCTTATTTGAAATACAAGGACCTGAAGTACCACTCTAGGAATTTGATGTACACTGAGGTGGCACTGAATTTTTCTGCTTCATCAGGGGACGGTTTGATCCTTTGGATGGGGAAAGCACACAGTGAAGACGATGACCATCTAGCGGTTGGGCTGCAGGGCGGTTATCTGAAGGTTTCAGTCAATCTTGGTGAGAGAACTGCTCTTCCGCTTGTGTATCAAAAGACTTTCTGCTGTAATTACTGGAATTACCTGTCTATCATTCATAACCGAACTCTCATCCAAGTCTATGTGAATGAGGAGAGAGTCATTTTTGAAGACATTGACCCCTTTGAACGGTATGTAGCAGTTAATTATGGAGGGGAGATTTATTTAGGGGGTTTCGAATTGAAAAGAGATGTGGCGTCAGTTACTTCTGGTGTATTTACTAAAGGGTTTGATGGGAGCATTAAAGATGTTTTCTTGTATCGGGACATCAGACAGCTGGACTTTTTACAAACCAGTGAAGGTTTTAATGTCTATCAAGGGGAAGAGTAGAAAAAATGGCTGTGCGTATTGTTGCTAACTTGATATTTGATTTCAGGTATTCAGCTGTAGAATAGAATACGCCAGTGAGTTAGAAAGAAAATCAACATTTCCAAAAGTGTATGTCTTTTAAATAATGGGGTGACTTTTCTGCATTTATGTATTAACTCTTTAATGGTAAATTGTTTCAACTTCTACCGTAAAAGGCAATCAAAACATTTACCCCAATAGTAGTCTTATTTCCTTTTTTGTTATTGTGAAATAAACCGTACCTTATTCTGTGATCTCAGGTGTTATGTTTAATTACAGTGTATGGCAATAAAAAAATAAGCCTCTTTAAGAAACAAAGACTTTCATTTCAGTCGCTTTACTAATAATAAAAACATTTTATGAACTGTACATAAACACGATGTGCTAAATATGCACATTTCTGTTGTGTGACAAGCCAAAATGTACAAAGAAATATTTGTCACATGAAATATAGAAAATACTTAAAGCCAATTTAAAAAAAATTAAAACCGAAAAATAAAACGTGTAGCAAAAGAAGCTGTTCTCATCAACCATGACATGTTTTGTCTCATGGCAGTTTGCGTACAACAGTAGTTTCATTTTCTTGATTACAACCAGCTGGTTGTGAAGACAATGTTAGTGGGTAATTGAAAAGCCAGGTAGGGAAAATTTACAAAAAAAAAAAGAAAATATATCGTTTAGATTGCATTAAAAAAAACACACACAATCTCGCTAGCTGCTTTTCCATATAAAAATCATTTTGCAACTTTATAAATAGTTTTCTACTGTTTTACAAATTTAAGGAAACTAGAGCGGTTCCATGCCAAGATCACGAGCGTCTTTCTCTCGAGTCTCTCCTTTGTTTCTCATAATCAGAATCCCGTCTGTGTTTGTCCCTGTCCCGGTTATGACTGCTGCTGTGGTGCCGCTCTCTGGGTTTTTCATGCTTGTCCTCTTTCGAGTGGCGTTCTTTATGACTGTGACTTCTCTCCCTGTGCTTTTCGCGGTCCCTGTCATAGTGCCTGCTTTTGTGATGGTGTTTGTCATAGTGGTCTCTTTCTCTATTGTCCTTCCTGTGGGTCTCATCGGACCGTCTGGACGGCTTGTCGCCCAAGTCACCATATGACTTCTCCGAGCCTTTTTCATCTTTGCTGAGGGGTGAAGAGGTCAGTAAACTTGACTCATTCGTCAGAGGTGGTGCAGGGTGCATTTGGGGAGGGACGGTTTGAGGCCAAGGTGGAGCGAGCATGCAAGGATCACTTGGAGGGAACATCTGTGGGGGAGGTGGACCAGAAGGAAATGCGAAGGGTGGAGGAACCCGTGGTTGAAGAGGTAAGTAAGGGGCAGGATTGGCTGGAGGAGGAAAATATTGGGGAACAGGTGGACCGGTGTAATAGGAATGAAAAATGAGGGATGGATTATGTAATTTATGGTTAAAAGAAGAGGTCCTGGACTGCTTAAGACCTTCGTTTTTCCCAAAGGAGGAGATTGTGCTGATGGCTTGGATGTCCTCTATGGCTTTGCACTCTTGAGAGGCTTGTGTTAATGGCTGCTGAGTAACTTTCTTTTCTGAATTACTTTCTGGTTGTTGAGGTTTTAACTCAGGAGGTTCAGATGATGAAGACATCTTCAAAGTCTTGGTGGGACTTGATACCGTTTCATTTTTGGGGACAGAGCAAGAGCCGTCACTAACAGAATCTCTTGATGCATCTGATGAAGTGGTTTCTCTTGTTTCTTGACTAGCTGGTGCAGCTTTGCTGTCAGTCACGGACTCCTCTTTGGGTTTAGTGGCCGTGAGAGAAGACAGGAAACTCTCTGTTGAAACATCTGCAGGTTTGTCACTCAGAGACAGTATGATTTCACTCTCTTTTTTTTCCGAGTTTGTCTCCAGACTCGAGCTGGGTGGAGCCTGCTCTGTTTTAACAGCTTTGGGGTCTTTTTTCTTGATAATGAAGCGGTCAAGTCGAGGAACGCTGGCTGTAGGTTTAGGATGGATTGCTACATGATTTCCACTGTCAACAGTTGGAGTCTTGGACTCAGTTGCTGTAGAATCACTCTTCGCAGTGTCGCTCGAAGACGATGCCGCATTTCCGGGCAACTTCAGCACCCCAGGAAGAAAGTGCAAACAAACATTCTCATCGGTTTCCGTATCCAATATCGGTTCTTCGACGACTGACTTAATTAAGTCTGCAGTGTCTTTTTTCTGCGTGTTCCCCAAAATGCTGATAAAACTTTGCTCCGCGTCTTGAGCCACGGGAGCTTTCTGTTGGTTATCGACATGAGGTTTGCTTTCTGCCAAGAAACTAGGAGCTTCGCTGACATCGCTTGGCAGGATTACCCCAAAGTCACTTTTCGGTCTCCGGCGAATTACCAATCCAAGAAGAAGATTGGGGCGATTGGTCTCCATTCCTACAATGTGGAGGATTACACAATTAATTTTCGTTGCAAAAATCATGCGGATAGTACAAATTGCCCTAAAAAAAACAAAGTCTTACCTGGACCATCAAACGGAACAATCTGGTGGGGAATTTTTTCTGTGGAGCCAAGAGGAATGAGATACATGTCTTTAACTTGTTTGCGGTTGTTGGCAACAACTCCATATCTTCTTCGGCTGCTAAAATAGGCGTACAACAAAGTATACGAGATCTCATCTTCCTCGTTGTCGGGGCTGAAACGGATTACACATATTTCCTGGAAGGGGGTAAGTAAAAGTCACAAAAAGCAAATACAAATGGTCATATATAGACAATGGCTACTCAAAGGATAAATCATTCACCTTTGTCCCAGAAGCACGGATTTTCTCCACATAATCCCAGACTATTTGAGGAGAGATGCGTCCACCTATTTGGATGTTGTCCGGCAAATCCTGCAGACACGATTCGATATGTTTCTAACACATCAGTTCCAATGTTTCACTCATATATTTAGCATGTACTTCAAAATGTTTGACTGCCACATTACCTGAGTTAGGTGGTCCAGTATTCCAGAGACAGGATAAGCTTTTGTTAGAAACCTTGCCACTGCCGGCATATCAACAAAGCCACCCCATAGGCTTTCCAAACTGCTGAGGAAAGTAGCTGTATCTTCTTTGCTACTTAGACTATCTGACCTATTAAAGCAACAATTTCATAATATAATTTAAAGTCTTGTTTTCCAAACATGAGATTACTTAAATAATTTGCTTAATCAGGAATCTTACCTGGATTCGGGCAAAAAATTGAGGAGACCTTCCTCCATAGCCCTTAAAGATAGATCGTCCATCAGTGCTGATGTAGGAGTAGTTGTGGAGTGCAGAGATTCATCTGTCGTACTAGACTGCCTCCTCACAACTGTTGTAGCCACTTTTGCTACCTTTGTAGTGGCTTCCTCTGTAGGTGGAGCCATGCGACCTTCAGAGAAACAGAATCATGGTCAAGTTCATTGTACCATAAAAACATTCTGTAACTCTGAAAACTTTACTAATGAATACATTTTGCAACTTTGACATAAGTTTCTTTTTAAGAATGTTTAACAGCTTTAACAAATAACATTCCTGTACACAAGCTGAATCTTACATTAAAAGAGGGAGCTTCTTAATGGACTTAATTTATCAGACTTAGTTTTTTGGGTAAAAAAAATTTGCTTAACATTAAGTAGACCCAATATACTTTTTAGTTTAGTATGATGTAACCCCTTCACCCCCAAAAAAATAAGTTTTTAAAAGCTGAACTTTATTTTAATGTTTTACCGGTGCAGATTTTGCAGTTGAGGTCAAATAGATGAGACTTGTGCAAGTTGGTGGTATCTATAGATTTCTTAGGACTGTCAGCTTTAGACTCGGGTTTTTCTTCAGGCACTTCTGCAGCTTTCGGAACAGGCTCTGGCTGAAGACAAACAAGGAAAATTTAGAAAGCAATTTTCGTTTTCATTGTTTGAAAATATCTTTTTTTTAAAACCTGCACAGAATGGAGCATTAAGTCTCCCAAATCTCACCTCAACCTCTATGGCCTCTGGTGCTTTGGCAGGCTCCTGATTCTCAATTTCAATTTCCCCTTTATGGGTGATTTTAGTGATAGGACGTCTCTCTACCTCTCTCTGTTCTTTCTCAATCATTTCAATCGTCTGGCAGCAGAAACATCAATAAGGTCAACAATCAATATCAAAATCGGAATGACTTTGAAATTACTTTTCTGATGGACAAATGTCCCACTGATTATTATTTATAAAATATAAACTGTAGCTCTGCTGCATTTCCAAAATCTCACAATGTTTTACTAACATGTCGATTCTCTCTTCGTCTCCAAGCAGCCAGCTCCTTAGAGGCCAGCTCTTCTGCAGTCATACGCACCAAATCTGCAGGGGAAACTTCCCCCTTGAGCACGCGCTTGAATAAAACCTGCAAAAGAACATTTATTTTCATTAACACAGCATTAGATTTTTAGAAGGGAAGTAAAAATGAAAACGTGTAAACAGTGAAAATATGCTGCGCAGAGACATGAAATACTTTGTCAAATATAAAATCTTATATGTTTTTTACAATACTGTTGAAAAATTGGGTAACGCTTTATATTAAGGTGTCCTGTTACACATTACATGTACTTACTATTATAATAACTAATAATAACTAACCATATATGTAGTTAATTACTCAGTACTTAAATGCATAAGTACCCTGTAACAAGGACACCTTAAAATTAAGTGTAACCCAAAATTGTATACTATTGAAAAACAATTGTAGTACCAAAAATAATGTTAAATAACTTACATTATTTTTTGCATCTTTCAGATTGAAAGTCAAACTCCTGTATTTATTTTTGTATTTACTGTCAACACCCTGAAATAGAGCAAAAAGCTCTTTCTCCATTCTTCTGGCCAACTCAGCAGGCTTGTCCAATGAAATCTTTAAATCGGCCTCCTTCAGTCTGTAAAATAAGAGGATACATTGAAGAGAATATGAACAACTTAACATTACACACTTAATACAAACAAGAGGTAGACCGCTTTATTTCAGCAACGTTCACAAACCGTTTCAAAAGAATCTCCTCCAGCGAGTCCCGAACACTTCGTCTTATATGTCCAGTGGACGGTTTCTTTGAGGACACAGGTGATATTTTAACTTTCTTCGCCTCATGCTTAACACTTGGTCCTGCAAATATTTAAAGTTATTGATATAAATCATTTTGTATTAATTTAAAATATGAATGAGGACAAATTAATTTTATTAATTTGATCATTTTATTAATAAATTGAAAAAATCATTTAAAAAAATAGGTATATTTATAAGTATATTTTATATAAAATAAATACCCTTTGATGCTGAATCTTCTGACGGTCGTCGTTCTCCAACATTCTGTAAAAAAATAAAATAAATAAAAAATAAATGAGTACTACTATATGGCAGTAAAAACTGTAATCTGAGCCAAACAAATTCAAGTGGCCATTTACACACAACCGGCACATCCGGGAACGTAACTGTCAATTTTTTTCACCTCCCCTTTTTAGGGGAAAATAAACTAGATTTCCCATAGACTTCCATACAAAATAGCGGCGAAAAGCAACGTATGTACACAGCCGGCAGGAGTGAATAACTTAAGAAATCCCTAAGACTAAACATGTCAAGAAATTATATGTCCACTCTGCCTGCACCAGAGCGTGAAAGATATATCCACAAACTTAATTTGGTCAATTTAAAAACACGTACGTCCCTTCATTCTCCCAGTGTCAAACTGGTGTAACAACCCCATCCAGTGGCCAGAAGTGCCTTACCGGGACATTCACTCGTACCTCATCGAGTCAGCAGGTTCACCAGTGAATGTTTTTCCTTCGTATTTGAAAGTAAACCTCTTTAAATGTATATATTATGTCTTTATATTTAGAGTACTGAGTGCACTTTTCTGCCCAGCCATACAACTAGCCTGGCTTAGCTTTCGATTAGAATCATAGTAATTCATGATATTTCCATAACAGCAAGATATGGATGATGATGGCAAATTTGGGGTTTTGCAAACATTACTGGTGCACCCAACCACACAACAACTCTTTGGCATGTTGTAATGTTAGTCCACTTCGTCGATCCAATGCTGTATGGCGGTTTGTTTTCCCCTAAAAGTGGGCGTGACTCTGTTGATAGACATTCTATGATGCTGCGCCGGTTGTGCGTATATGTGAGTGTGTAACACACCTGTCCATATGAACACACCTGTAAGGAACCATCCACCTACTCTGAGTGAAAGCTAACTAAGCCCTTCACACCCAGTGTAAATAATATAGAAAAGCTGATTTATACAAACCATTTTAAAGAAAGCAGGTGGCTACCACACAAATCAAAAGCTAAATCAGAAAGGGCAGAACAAAATATGACTGTAAATCTGCCATAAGCAATCATCAAAATACAACTTTGTTTTTGCACTAGGTTGATATAGGACAAATCATATCCTATTAATCTAGATTCCTTTTAATCTAATTTGAGGCAATGACATGCTAATGCTAATTTAGCAGCCTGTGGTTTTTACAACACTTTCAGTCACAATCTCAAGTTTTCACCTGATTTAAGTGAAAGTTACTGGCTCCCATCTATGCTTTCATATATGGCAGTTACACAACACTTTATAATTAAAAACTACTTGATTTTTATGTTGACCAATGCATAAATTTTGACTTGTTTGCTTACTTTTTGGAAGGGTCGTATTCCACCTGCGGTGACCGACTGCTGGGGTCTCTGTTTTTGTTTAGCAGATGACTTCTCATCCGACTGCCCCTTGGCCTGAGCATCGACTTTCCCATTATCTTCCGCACAGCACTTCAAACACACATACTCCTGGTCCTCCTTTTCCATCTGCTGCACTTTAGACAGATCCAGACCCACACAATCCCCATGAAACCAGTCTTCACAGCGGCCGCAGCCCACCATGAACCTAATCAAACAATCAGACAACAGCGGTGTGGATGAAACTTACAGGTCTGTCTTCAGCCCATACAGATCTAACATAAGGCTTTTTTTCTAACTACCGATTGATTAGGATATCTTTAGGTTTTATGAAGGTAAATGTAAGACATTTTAAGGCTAAGTGAAGAAAATATAAGGAATACATTGAAGGTACCAATAATACATCAATTTGATCTCTAAACGTTTATATCTGGGGAGCACACAATGAGTTGTATTAGCAACACTTCAATGTGTGACAATTTAACTGCCAACCAATATCCATTACTTTTATATTCATAAAAAAAAAAAAAGTCGCAAAAGGCTTGAAAACAACATAATTCAAAGGGAAAAATAAGGTTTTAGTTGTATCTCTGTTAAATATTGTAGGATCTTAATAAACCATAAATCAATTGAAAGCTCATTTATTCAGCTTTCATTGATGTATAAAACTCAATTTTGAAAAATTTACTCTCAAGACTGGTTATGTGGTCCACGGTCACATATGAATGGATTTAGAGATTAAAGCACATACCGGTTGTTGTGAGGTTTCTTGCATAATCCACAGTGCTTGCTGGGATCCCACACAGTCTCGCTTTCAGGAGGAGGGTCACCCTCAGCTTCCTTCTTCACCACAGGGGCATTATCAGGGATAAAGAGCTGCGGCTCCTCTACCGATATACTCCTAGAGTTTCTGCTCTTGTGTCTTTGCTGGATCTTCTCTGGCTGCTTGATCTTGACCTTCTCCTGCTCTTCTTCTCCTTGGCTGTTTTTCACAGGTGTGTTTGTTTTGTTTACTGGAGTGGGAGGATTTTGTGGCTTTTTTAGAGGATGAGGAGACTGGACTGACATGGCACGTGGACCAGAATTAGATGACAGTTTTCTGCTGACAGTAGGGGACACTGGGACAGGTGGGTTTACGGTTTGGTTTGCAGGATTTCCAACTTGAACCTTTTGAATTTTTAAGGGTGGTTTAGGAGTGACTGGTCCACCTGGCCGTTTCAAGCCAACATTAATGGGCTTTCCTTTATGACTTTTGGGGCGGTTTGTATGTAGATTTTTATCTCTGGGGTGTCTGGATACTTTCTGCAAGAGCCCTGGCCTGCTGAGATGAGATGGTTTGTTTTTGGCAGCAGACAAAGCCTGTTTGTGTTTTAGAAGCTTTTTGACTGCAGGTTGAACCGGCTTGCCATTCTTGTTCCCTGTTTTTTGTGCACGTAACTTTCGGGTCCTGTTTTGGTCATTCTTTTTGTTGTCTGCAGGTGTGGTGTTGTCCACACTGGGTTTGAGCGACATGGAGCTGTTAGTGTCTTGTACTTCATTAGGGTTCACATATGGCCCAAAATCCATAGGCATGTCTTCACTAGTTGACTGGCCAACGCTCACTTCCCCGACAACGTCTTGTGTAGAATTAACAACTTCTTGTGTGCCATCATCTTGATTTTGACCCAAGTTGAGTGCATGGTCATCGGCAGTGACGCTGTCATCCTGGAAGCCCAGAGACTGAAGAGCGCTTGTGCTAAATGATCCAAATGCATGCGACGGGCCAGGAAGCAGTTCAATTTTATAGCCCCCCACAGTAACAGTTAATCGACGTAACACAACTACTGGATTCATAGAGGAGTCGACCTCATGGATTCCAAAACGTCGGCTGAGCAGGGCTTCCCTTTTTGCATCAAGGCTTTTATTTCCAACCGGGTTTCTGCTACATGTTGACTCTTGCTTGTTACTCTCGGCTGCTTTTCGTGCAGGACCTGTGCGTCTGCCTTTGAATCGACCGCGGCTCGCTGAAAGAGAAAAATGGTTTCAATACACACATAGTGGCTAAACAGATGAGCAGTCAAACACAGCAAACGGGCAAATACGTTGGTTCCAGGTGACTTTAAACTAGTGCAGTCAATCGATTAAAATTTTTTTTATTAATTTTTGCGATTAATCCCACCTAAAATTAAAGTTTTTAAATATACTTTTATATTGCAATAATTTCTAAATCAATCTTCAAATTAATGTACAAACAACATTTAATATTTGATGGCATCTTTTGTCAGCTTTTTTTGGTAGGCCAATGTCTATAGTAACATATTAAGCTGTAAAATGACTGTAAAAGCATGATTTTCAGGGTTAAAATAGAGAAAACGTTTTTAAATTCCAATGTATAAAGGCAAAAAAATATTATGTAATTCCTTGGTTTAACTACTAGATACCCATATGGGCGCATATATATATATATATATATATATATATATATATATATATATATATATATGGGCATACTATATACACCCTGTTATAAATCACTAATAGACAAGACAACTATAAGTGCCATTTTAAAAGTAATAATTATTATTATTATATTATTAAAATATATTAAAATTGACGAGTTGACATTTAAAATTGTATTTTGATTTTAACTTTAAAAATAAAAACTAATTTAGTAAAAATTGTCTTTGGACAGCTGCAAACAATCAGTGGATTAATTGTGGTTTACTTCTGAACTTTTACTGCAAGCTGATTCAGAAGATTCAAAGCAATCCAGTTGTGTTCATTTTGTTATGTGTACCTGTTTGTCTCCTCTGTAAATGACCTGCTTGTCTTCTGCCCTTCGAGAAGCTGGACTGACTGTGTTCTCCATCAGATGGACTCTGACTGACACCTGCAGCTGTCATGTCATGATCTGCATCAGCAAAACACCGTCAAAGTAGTTAAACCACAAACCTTCTTCAAATTCAAAACACAGACTTCAAAAGCAATTACTGTACCGGTTGAGCTCCCAAGCTTAAAACTGACATCTTCGTTTTCTAACAGATGAAACTGGGTAATAGCAGATCCAAACATGGGATCTTTGTCACTGAGCATGTTCTTCAGTGAATCTTCCGGTTGGCCGTCACCCGGTTCAAACTCATCCCTAGCTTCACATTCCAGGTTCTGTCCGAGCAGTAAGGAATCATCCAACTGGTCACTGGGAACCAGATGATTGAATGGACCACCAGCTATATCCATCAATTCCTGCACTGTATGGTTTGCTCTAGAAGAGTAAAACAGGTAATTGTTATAAAAGTATCTTTAACACTGCATTATCTTCTAATGTGTACCATTTTTACAAATGAGTTGGATTGATGACATTAACTCCAAATAAATGCTCATTAGTTTGCAGAAGGAAAAAGAACAAAAAAAAATCCTACAGTTTCCCATGCTTAATAAAATGTAGCATGTTTGGCATTAAATCAAAACTATATACAAATATGTTGCAAACCACACACCGACATAGGGAAGGCAGGGGCTAACTGTCAAAAGGGCAGTATCCAGTCCAAAGTCCAACTGCACAAGTGTTTGTTTACTCTAGCAGTGGGTATGAAATGTTGCAGGAAACAATTTTTTTATTTTTTTGGAGCCAAGACTTAAAAGGTATGTTTTTTAACCTTGTGTGTGTTTAAAAGTTAATGTGCCTAATTATATGAAACATTCACTAAAGTAAAAAGATTGACAACTAGCCCCGGTCTCCCCTTCTTATAATAACACAGCTACTGAACAGCTTGTCACAATGAATTAGAACAGTTGGTAAAACAAAGTATGGCGTTAGCATCAGGTGTCAAACTGCAAAAGTCTATTATAGACTACAAACTCAATGGAGATATACATTTTAATTGTTTAATGACCTAAATCACACATTTTGCATTCAGAGTAGACTGGTCAGAGCCACTGATGTGTTTTATTTTGGCTACAGATCGGCTCACGTGCACTGACAGCTAGCGCATGCAGCCCTCAGCAGCTCACACATTCACAGACTCTCTCTGAACAAGAGAAGGCAGCTGTAAAACAAAAAACACACACACACAGTTCTAATGTTTGCTATAGATGCAGTCGGCGTTTAAGGAAAGCTCTGCGTTAGAAAAGCCTCACAAAACAAACAAACCACCACACGCTTCGGCTAACAGCAGGGGGCCTTTACCAACCAGCCTGCAAGTATCTCACGCGCTCACCAGACCGAATTAAACTCCCTCTTATCAACAACAATTGTTTGACACAATCTCCTAAAGGTACATATATAGTTAGAAGCAAATTAGACGCGGCTTTTTGCACACTCGTCTGGAGTCGCGTCGCGTGCACCGCAGGAAGGCCTCGCGCTAAACGAACTGAGATCGTGCACGCCCACTCCGCGCTAGATGCGAGATTAAACACTCACCACGTTTGTCACTGTAATCGAAAAGCCAGTGCATAGTGGGAGAAGGACTTGTATTATTGCTTACGTTGTTGGGACGCCATTCGGATTGTCGTTGTCGCCAATGCCACAACCTTTTCCGCTTGAGAACTGCGGTGGGACACAAGTAGTACTTCCTGTTGACCCTCATCCAGCCAAACATTTCGTGATGTGCTTGATCTGCCGGCAGGGGGCAGTGTGATCTAGCTCTAGTCACTGCTTTACTGCATAAACTACAGTGTGTGGCTGAAGAGTTTGCAGAATAATATTATTAAACAAAAAAAATGAATAATAATACAATTAATACGTTGATCAAGCACTTCAGGATGCGTAGACTGCGGAAGAGAGCCGGTGTCCTGACATTTTATCCTACAAGGGTTGATTGTGCATGTGCACATCAATAATGTGTCCTTTTTCTCATGCTGAAGAAGAATATTTAATTTATCTGCATTACTGTAAGGGTAGGTTTAGGGTTGGGGTAGGTAATAACACAATCTATATGGTAGAAAAAAAAATTTGGTTTCCTGTAGCTGTATCCATGAGTCTGATTACGATGTGATTACGAAACGAGTCAGTCTATTGTTCTTTATCTGGCTCGGCTTGGTGTTCATCACAGCAGTTCAGTCGATGTACTGTTTGAGTGCATGAATTACTCCGGGATATTGGTTTGTTTGAACTCAGAGGGAGTGTCAGACACATTAACAAAGTTAACAGCTTAAGTCATTTGTGGATTAATGCGTATTAGAGATGCGAAGCGTTTAAAATGATTCAGTTCGATTTGGTGAACTGAATGATTCGTTCGCGAACCGGAAATCGAGCTGCTTTGATTTGAACTCTCTCTCACACAGACACGGAAGAGAAGACAATGCTGAATAAAGTCGTCGTTTTTGCTATTTTTGGACCAAAATGTATTTTCGATGCTTCAAAAAGTTCCAACGGACCCTCTGATGTCACATGGACTACTTTGATGTTTTTCTTACTTAATTTTCATTTTTGGGCGAACTAACCCTTTAAGCTCTTCTGCATACTTGGGTCTGGCATATTGCATCTTCCTTTTCACAATACCCCATAGATTTTCTATGGGGTTAAGGTCAGGCGAGATTGCTGGCCAATGAAGAACAGGGATACCATGGTCCTTAAACCAGGTACTGGTAACTTTGGCACTGATTGCAGGTGCCAAGTCCTGTTGGAAAATGAAATCTGCATCTCCATAAAGTTGGTCATCAGCAGGAAGCATGAAGTGCTCTAAAACTTCCTGGTATATGGCTGCGTTGACCTTGGGTCTCAGAAAACACAGTGGACCAACACCAGCAGATGGCATGGCACCCCAAACCATCACTGACTGTGGAAACTTTACACTGGACCTCAAGCAACATGGATTGTGTGCCTCTCCTCTCTTCCTCCAGACTCTGGGACCCTGATTTCCAAAGGAAATGCAAATTTTACTTTCATCAGAGAACATAACTTTGGACTACTCAGCAGCAGTCCAGTCCTTTTTGTCTTAAGCCCAGGCGAGATGCTTCTGATGCTGTCTGTTGTTCAAGAGTGGCTCGACACAAGGAATGTGACAGCTGAAACCCATGTCTTGCATACGTCTGTGTGTAGTGGTTCTTGAAGCACTGACTCCAGCTGCAGTCCACTCTTTGTGAATCTCCCTCACATTTTTTAATGGGTTTTGTTGCACAACCCTCTCCAGGGTGGGGTTATCCATATTGCATGTACACTTTTTTTTTCTACCACATCTTTTCCTTCCCTTCGCCTCTCTATTAATGTGCTTGGACACAGAGCTCTGTGAACAGCCAGCCTCTTTTGCAATGGCCTTTCGTGTCTTGCCCTCCTTGTGCAAGGTGTTAATGGTCGTCTTTTGGACAACTGTCAAGTCAGCAGTCTTCCCCATGATTGTGAAGCCTACAGAACTACACTGAGAGACCATTTAAAGGCCTTTGCAGGTGTTTTGAGTTAATTAACTGATTAGAGTGTGGCACCAGGTGTCTTCAATATTGAACCTTTTCACAATATTATAATTTTCTGAGATACTGAATTTGGGATTTTTCTTCGTTGTCAGTTATAATCATTAAAATTAAAAGAAATAAACATTTGAAATATATCAGTCTGTGTGTAATGAATTAATATAATATACAAGCTTCACTTTTTGAATGGAAATAGAGAAATAAATCAACTTTTTTATGTTATTCTAATTATATGACCAGCACCTGTATACAAAAAAGGCAAAAAAATAAAAAATCAGGAACAGGAAATATATATAGCCTATTAGAATATAATGTTAAAAATATAGTAACACATGGAAATAATGACCAAGGACGGAGATATTTGTTTACTTTTCTAAGGAGAACTGGACTGGAATGATGATTTTAAGTTTTAATAAGTTAGAGTGAGACAACAGATGGCAGTAATGCAAAACTATGGATGCCAACTGCCGTGAAACTCCAACAAAGAAGAAGAAATACTGTTGAACCTGTTTTTATACAGGCTATGTGTTGAACCTGTTTTTATATTGTACGTAGGCCATTGTCGCTCTGTAGTAAACTCTTTGAAAACATGTCGAGGGGTGAGTACCCAATTTCCATAAACGGCACAAAGCAAATATATCTCCTCTGTGTTTCGTTGTTTGCTTACGTACTCTCTGTTTTCATTTTCAGCTCTAATCATTACAGCTGGGGCTGGTAAGTGTAAGCAAAGACCAGCATATAATCTAGGCCCTTTTTAAATGTGTTTGAGCACGAATTAAAGAATAGTTCACCCCAAATATGATGGCCCCTCAGCCCATCAAAGATGTAGATGAGTTTGAAATCGGAACAGAAATGTAGCATGACAATATCATGACAATAGCGTCAGAATGAGTTCAGTTAGCTGATATAAACTATATAAATGATATGTCAGTAAACCACAAGCTGCATGTTTGTAATAAACAATTTTATTGACTTATAAATTAGCTGTCCTCTATCCATAATATAGCTTTATCCAGTGAAAAAATGAACAATTGTCTAGTCTGAATCACTAGAGAAATGCACAGACCAAGAACCATTTACAAGTGAAAACCGATCTAAATAAATCTATTGGTAAATTTCGTTGTGAAAGGACAACGGGGTTAGACTTTTTCACTAGAGAAAGCAGGACAGTTAAACGTTTCTTGCAAACATGGAGCTTTTCACTTCACACAACATTAACCGGTGGACTGAAGTGGTGTCCATTATTTGGATTATTATCTCTTTTTTTCATTATCTGTTTGGATACTCATTTCTCCTTATTAAATTTTTTTTATTCAAATCTTTTCTGGTGAAGAAATAAACTCATCCATATCTTGCATGGCTTGAAGGTGAGTACCTTAGTACCTTACCTCACACATACTTGTGTGAACTACTTATTTTATAGAAGTATTTAAAATTTATTAGAAAATTTAACTGAATGCTTTAAACTATTTATTTTCCTGTTGATTAGCTGGTGCAGTACTTCTGGCCCCTTTTGCGCTTGGCATGGCTGGGTTTACCACCGCCGGCATCACTGCAGGTTCTGTGGCAGCTGGCATGATGTCATCAGCAGCCATCTCCAGCGGTGGCGGTGTGGCTTCAGGAAGTTTGGTTGCTCTCCTCCAATCTGCAGGTATTTTCTAATCCTATATTAAGAGTATAAATGCCCTAATAAGAGCAAAAAAAATGTAACACACCTGTACTAAAATGAATTCGTCTGATAAGCTACACGTGTAACTGAATTGTTTTGAAACGGTAGTTCCTGAGTAATGTCAATGGAAGGGTTTTTATTCTAAGATGCACGTATGAACTTGTATGACATCACTGGGCTGGGTACAGCTGTTCTCTGTGTCATTCTCATTCAGTTTTTCCTGTTGTAAGGCGTTTTGTGTTCTGACAAGTACCTCTCACTGATCTCTATCCACCTTATTCCTACGCCCCATGACCCTTTTTCGTGAATTATGGGTGTAACTTCTGTTAAGCTGTAAATCAGTAAAAGGCTCGCTTTATGAATGCAAAATATGTTATTGTTTTTTTCAACTGGGCACAATGAGATGACATTATTCTACTCACCCATTCAACCATCAAACATAAAAATAACAGTGTAAAAAGATAAACGGGAACTTTCAACAAACCATGAATAACCCCAAAAGCCAGATTTGTTCAACAGCAATAACAGATGGGTGAAATATCACTGTAGTAATATCTGTATTATGTAATATATGTTGCCTTAATAAAATATGCCATAGATATTCTTATAACATGTCATTCTGTATCACTCTGTGTTGTTTATTTTTTTTTTATTATAAAACATGAAGGGAAATCGACAGCTCATTCAAATAGAAGTTCCCCAAACCGGAAGTGGCAACCATAATTCAAAACGCAGTAGGCTTCAGTGGATACTGTGGCATTAAAAAGGAAAGTCTTTGTTACTGTGGCAAATGGGATAAAGTCCCTTTGGTGAAAAAGGCCAAGTACTGTATAAGAAGACCTTTATCCCAACCTCCATTAATATTTTATATAGGATCTTAAAGATTTTTTTTTTTAAGTGATGTATGTATTGTTAACTAAAGTTGTGATCATTGTTTGTGTTGTTGGTTGAGCCTTTGCCTAAAGGCTATTTTCTACCCCATTAGGGTTAGACAATAAAGCTTTTGTCATTTTTTTAGGCGCTGCTGGTATGTCTGCAACAGCAACAGCTGGTGTGGCATCTGTGGGCGCTGCTGCAGGAGCTCTAGTAAGTGGGGCAGTCGGTTTGTTGAAGAAGATGAGGAAATGAGAAATGTACTGGAGTCCAGAGAGCTTCTGTTTACAGCCGGCTACCATGAAAAGAGTTTAGCAGCAGCCTTTGAGTGTTTAAAGTAATTTTCTGTAGCTTGATTTTAAGTGTTTAGCTAAATTTTAAAAATAA
Organism: Carassius auratus; assembly: GCF_003368295.1. NCBI lineage: Eukaryota > Metazoa > Chordata > Actinopteri > Cypriniformes > Cyprinidae > Carassius > Carassius auratus. Next base: position 6,810,129 of record NC_039255.1, read on the forward strand.
GGATGTAAGCACCCAAAACTTGAAAAAAAAAATCTGTGATTTTTCATTTGGCACTTTGTAACTAAAATTATACTGTGGCTCTAGGCTAGATGCGTGGTCTGTGTTTAAATTTATGTACTAAAAGCACTTTTACATTGTGTTTACATCATGTGCAGAATTATTCATATTCACTGTTTTTCATAGATTGCAAAAATGTACAGTAACTACTTTAAAATGAATCCATGTAGTAAATTCATGTTGCTAATAATGTGATTAAATTTGAATTCTGTCACCGGAATCCTGTTTGTCTTCGTCTTGTTTTAATTTTCTGCAGAAAATGAGCTGGTTTACACACAGCTTGCTGTCTGTGTGCAAAGAGGTGAACAAACAGACTTACAGTAGCTTATAAAGACAACGTTTCAAGGTGACGCCCTTTGGTCCTCAGCTTTTGACCAACTAGGAGACTCCATGGAGAGTCTCCTCCATCACACCATGTCATATCTGATACATTGCTAACGTTCATAAAAACATGTAAAGACTGACATGTATGCAAACACCTGGCAACTTTACAGTGGAATAAGTTTCTTGTTATAATTAAATTGTTGATCTTGTTCTTCTAAATTGTACAATGAAAATATTGGCCCATTAAGAAATCATTAACAGATTCTTTAGGAAACCATGAAGTTATTAAATGGCTTTGCTTCTAAAAGTGCACTCACAGTGATCCCACAGAAGAGCCATTTTTGAACAACATTTTATTATTCTGAAGAACCATTTTCCTCTATAAAGAACCTTTTGTGAAATTAAAGGTTACAGTTCACACTACCACAATAAACTTCTACCAAATAACTGTCACCATTAAGATGACAAGGAATCCGAACATTTTTCTCAGTTGACATTTACTATTATATCTTAAAATGTAAATGAATGGAATTATCAAGTTAAACATGTTCAAGAAGACAAAAGACAATCACTTCTTTTTCCACACAAATGCAGTTTGTTAGGGTGTTGCAGAAATACTCCCATTCAGTTCTGGTTTTCCCGGATGGAGTCAGACGGCATGTGATTTCCCGCCCCTGAGATGTTTCGGTTTTGTCACGTCATTACTTCTTGTGCAGCGTACATTACAGCGGCACAAATCCGTGTGCATATAAAAAAAGCACCATTCTCGTTCTGTACGATCTATTAGACCATGAAACGTGGTAAGTACCTCAAACGTTTGCTTCTGGTCAATATGAGATATATATGCAGATGTGTAGCATGAGGCGAAATCTAACCGATGTGGGTAAAAGTTTTTTTTTTTTTTTTTTGCTGTATTTAAAATAAACACAACACTCGATCAGAAAATTAAATAATAATATTTTAGAAATGTGCTGTTCAAATAGCATTATTTGTGAGTTAGAGCTGGAATTTTGAAGAAGAAATTTTAGTATTTAGAAGAAAGAAGAAAATATATTTAGTAAATGACGAGATGAATTTACAATTCAAAAGCAAATAATAGGTCTTAGATTTGCCCAAAAGGCTGTATACTACACGGATTAACTGACTGACTTTCTTACTCCATTTTACAGTCTAACTGCTAAATAAGCAAAACGTATAAATGAACTATTTATTGAGGAGTATCTTTCAAAATGTTATTCAAATGCAATATTTTTCAGACAATTGCCAGTGAACATAAAAAAAGGTATATAATTTAGGGTTTGTATAGGGTTGCAAAGGGGTGGATCATTTCCATAGCAAAAGTGTTATATAAAATTATGGCAGTTACATACATTTTAAGAGCTTTAGAATGTTTATTGATTTAATAAGCTTCTTGTTTTGTGATTTCATAATAGAAACGGGTTCAAAATTAATTAAAAAAAAAGAAAAGAAAAAAAGATATATATGATGGTTTCTTGAGTTCTGATGTCTTATAAATTCCATAGGAACTTAATCTGGGGAATTCTGGAAATATTCAAGTTTTAATTAATTGGAATTAATTGGAAATTTGGGGAAACTGTATCATATACTGTACAAACTTACATTTTGTTTGGTCATAAGTTCACATGCATGCAAACTAATACAAATTTTAAAAATATATATTTTTTTATTTTATTAACTATTTATTTGTTTATTTTTATACTGTGATACTTTTTTTCAGAATTCATTCATCTTGCTATTTAGTCCAATCTTTTGTGTGCAGGATTCAATAAATTATCTGTGCATGTTATAGATGAATGCACAGTGTAGGGTGTGCTGTCTGCAGTAAGTGTGCTGTGTGCTTGTGATTGAAGAATGGACAGGGTTGGAATTCAACTGAAAATGCAATGAATCTGCATTAAATTTTCAACTACATTTTAGTTCCCTGTTCCTGCCATTTTGCAGATTCCCATTAATTCCCATGGAATTTTTCAAGTCTTGAAAATTCACAGAATTTTGCAACCCTTAATTTATAAATAATTTCTGCAGTGATTTTATCAGTTTTATCCATTTTCAGGACTGTTCACCATAATCGGGGTCACAGCAGGGGCAGGTAACTGTGTTCTGATGATTTTTTCTTTACATGAAAGCACAGTTGTACAGAAGATAATTATTTGTATTTATGTCCATTAGTCGGTGCGGTTGCATTGGCCCCGCTGGCACTCACCATGGCTGGATTCACCTCTGCAGGTATAGCAGCAAGTTCTTTGGCTGCCAGCATGATGTCATCAGCAGCCATTGCCAATGGAGGTGGTGTGGCTGCAGGAAGTTTGGTCGCTCTCCTCCAGTCTGCAGGTATTCTTTATTAAAATTTAATTTGCCTGTCCATTTTAAAGGAATAGTTAACCATAAAACATACCCCTATGTCATTTCCAAAATGTTCCTGAAGATTTTGCAAATTTTTGGTGATGCGAAGATTGTTCTCCCTGGTCAGGTGCTGCTGGACTGTCTGCAGGTTTGACAGCAGCCGTGGCATCTGTGGGTGGAGCTGCAGGGGCTGTAATAGGTGGAGCTGCAGATTTGCCCTCTCATTCCAGGGGTCCACCTTCACTTGAGAATGAAGATGATGGAGATGAAGAACAGGAGGATGCAGAGATGATGAATTTGCAAGAGGCCAAAGAGCTTATGCCAAAATAAGGGCCTCTGATAATAACACATAACAATGCGTTTGTGTGAGCACTTTGTGTGCACATGTTAATTTTATGCTTGTACAGGTAAAATGTGCATGTATAAGGTGGTTGAAGATCACTTTTTTTATTAAATAATTAAAGCATGGTTTTAATATGAGAAATTGTAATTAAAAGGATTTGTGTCCTTGAATTCTGTTATGTACCTTTTTAATACTTTCTAGGCTGATTTGAAACAATCTCTATTTTATAAAACACTACAAAATGAAGGTGACTTGACTTAATTAACTGTCTAGTCATTTAAAGTAGTTTGAACAATTGTCATAATGCTGTTATTTGCAACCTAATAATAAAAAATGAAAAAAGAAAGAATGAACTTTGTTCTTTTTCCTGGCTTTATGCACTTTACACATTTGTTTATTTCTGTGTGGATCAGGGCCGTGCACAGACCTTTTGAGGGGCATGTGCTGAAACTGAAAAAGGGCACCCCCCCCCCCCTCCCTTTATTTTCTGGCTTTCTTCTCTTGTTTCGTCTGGAGGTAATTGTCGACACAGGCTCCGAAGTCCCGATCTGAATCAACCGAGTGGCGAACAGGCTCCGAAGTGCCGATCGTCATTGGCGCCGATACAGGATGGCTGCCGCCGTGACGTGCTCTGCAGTTGTTTTTGTGTTTTTGTTAGTTTGTCCTGTCTTTAGTTATATTCCTGCAATCAGTTTCACCAGGGATGAATTGCTGGACATTTGGCAACACACATCTCCCGATATATCACCGGTTTTCGACTATTTTGATGTTTTGCTGGACATTCTTGTCGGCGGAGAGGCTGCGCTGATCACACGCTTCAAGAGGACGCGCAGACGGGGAAAAAGAGCTGGATTTCGAATGCCATTGCCTAGCTTCCATCTGGCAAATCTCCGCTCTCTACCCAACAAAACGGACAAACTGCTTCTGCTCTCTTGGACAAATAAGGATTTCTCACACTCTGCTGCTCTGTGTTTCACGGAAACTTGGCTGAATGACTCCATACCGGACAGCACGCTCCATCTGCTGGACTTTCAGCTATTCAGAGCGGACCGCGAAGCAGAATCAACAGGGAAATCGCGCGGTGGCGGGACATGCTTTTACATCAGTGAACGGTGGTGTACAGATGTAACTGTGTTAAAGAAGATGTGCTGTCCTGATCTAGAAATGCAGTTGGTCAACTGCAAGCCGTTCTATTCGCCGCAGGAGTTTCACTCGTTCATTCTGAGTGTTTACATTCCTCCGCCAGCGCATGTGAGCTCAGCTTTACAGAAACTCGCTGAGCTTCTATTGTCTTTTGAAGTTTCTGTTTATCTGTGAATCCTGAAAAAAAATTTAATGTAACCGTTTCCACAAAAATATTGTTCAGCTGTTTTCAATATTGATAATAATCAGAAATGTTTCTTGAGCAGCAAATCATGAACTTATACTGATTTCTGAAGATCATGTGACACTGAAGACTGGAGAAATGAGGCTGAAATCACAGAAATAAATCAGATTTTAACATATATTCACATAGACATCATCTATTTTAAATTCTAATATACTATTTCACAATATTGCTGATTTCACTGTATTTTTTATTAAATAAATGCAGCCTTGGTGAACAGTTTCTGACTTTATCTAATGATCTAATTGACCCCAAAATTTTGAGCAGTAGTGTATGAATTAAGCTTGTTTACTATTACTATTACTATTTAAATTACTATTTAGTTGTTCAATTTCAATCACGTTGTATTTTAACTCAAAATATAATGTTTCAAATATTTTACAAATTTTTCTTTACATCCTAAAATAGTTCTATATTTTTTAGAAAAAAAAAATACATTTTACTGACCACAAACTTTTGAACTCTAGTGTTTATTGTTAGAAAAGTCTTCTATTTTAAATAAATGCTCTTCTTTTTAACTTTTCATTCATCAAAGAATCCTAAAAGAAGTATCAGCAGTTTCAGTTTCAGCTGCACAACTCTGATAATAAATCATCATATTAGAATGATTTTGAAGATCATGTGATTCAAGATTCAAGATTTTCATTCGTCACATATAAAATTATATATAGAATATATATAACCAGCAGTGAAATGTGAGTCAGGTCCACTCCATGGACAGTGCAATTATTAAAGAAAACAACACAGATGAAAATATACATAAATATAGCTATTTAAGAATGAAATAAAAGTAAACAATGCAAATATAAGAATAAAATATAAAAAAGCTGTATATTGTAAAAATAAATATAGAACGCAAAGTAATGTGCATGAATGTAAACTGTAGTCTTAAATATTAAGATGTACAGGTATGTACAATGTGCATATGTTGCCCCCTTGGACAATAACAAAAAATGTGCTCTGAGTATTTGTTTAAGGACAGGCAATGTTAAATCTGTTCTACTCTCCAGATAACTTCTCAAATTGACACCTGGGATGATGGCTTGAATGACTGCCTCAACAATTTCTCCCTCATCATAACCCCTTTTGCATGCCCTGTGAATCTGTCTGTCCAGGCTGGTAAAGTTTAATTTGTCTCTCTGGACAGGTTCACCAATTTGTCCAATTATTTTGAGTTCTTTTTTGTACACTGGATGCACTAGTGTGACATTTTCTCCTGAAACTGATGAATTTGGCATTTTTCGGTCTGTTCTGTTGCAGTGTTTATCACAGGCTTTTTTGATGCAATTCCACTAACGCCCACAGAGTGGTGCTCCAGGTCAACTTTTTGCTGTCCCTCGTTGGTTGGCTCATTTTCTGCACTGGATGATCTCTCGGTTTTCTCTTCATCAATATTTATAAAACTGTCAATTTTCCCTTTGTATCTAATAACATAGATAGTCCTTCATCTTCAAGTGAAACAACATCATCTCCCTCTAAATACTGCAGAATACGTCTCCTCAGCGCGCGAGGCGTGTGTGTCTCATCCTCCTTCACATTTAGCATTAACATTTCACACAAATCTCTCAGTTGCGAAGCAGATAACTCTAGCAATTTACCCTCTATTTCATCCAGCGTCTCTTCCCACACAGGCAACATTATGGCCACTCAATGAACAGATTAACTCACTTTTGCAGTTGTTTTTTCCGCCGTTTCAAAGCCCACTCTACGTGATTCGCGGCTCGTTCTCAGCTCGCACTGCACTCGCGGCTCGTTTCATCACTCGATGGCCGCTCTGCACTTACCGCTCTATTCCTCCCGAAATCCGTCACAAACCGAGCAGAAACACCAATTTTATGTTGCCCCCTTGGACAATAACAACGACAGCTTTTCTTTTCTTGTAGATTTATTTGCCCCGGTTATTTTTCTCTTTTGTTTTCTGTGACAGATTCTGGGGCTGAAAGTTTTTACATGAACAAAACGTGTTAACTCTCATTCTTCTCACAGCGCCCCCAACAATATACATAATTTATGAAACTTTCAACATTTATTCTCTACATTATATTAGTAACAAATATATACCCTAAACACAGACATGAAACAAATTAAATAATTATTTGAGGTCCTTACACATGCATTTGATCTGAATCAACCGAGTCGCGAACATGCTCCGAAGTGCCGATCTGAATCAACCGAGTCGCGAACAGGCTCATAAGTGCCGATCTGAATCAACGGAGTCGCGAACAGTCTCCGAAGTGCCCATCTGAATCAACGGAGTCGCGAACAGGCTCCGAAGTGCCGATCTGAATCAACGGAGTCGCGAACAGGCTCCGAAGTGCCTATCTGAATCAACGGAGTCGCGAACAGGCTCCGAAGTGCCGATCTGAATCAACGGAGTCGCGAACAGGCTCCGAAGTGCCGATCTGAATCAACCGAGTCGCGAACAGGCTCCGAAGTGCCGATCTGAATCAACCGAGTCGCGAACAGGCTCCGAAGTGCCGATCTGAATCAACGGAGTCGCGAACAGGCTCCGAAGTGCCGATCTGAATCAACCGAGTCGCGAACATGCTCCGAAGTGCCGATCTGAATCAACCGAGTCGCGAACAGGCTCCGAAGTGCCGATCTGAATCAACCGAGTCCCGAACAGGCTCCGAAGTGCCGATCTGAATCAACGGAGTCGCGAACAGATCTGAATCAACGGAGTCGCGAAGAGGCTCCGAGTCCGAAGTCCCGATCTGAATCAACGGAGTCGCGAACAGGCTCCGAAGTGCCGATCTGAAAACTCCGACCAAAGAATGTAAAAAATAAATGCATTTTAATATAGTAAAAATAATTAAGAATGGTCTTTCTCTATATTATATTAACAGCCTAACTTTTAACGAGCAATGCACCATAAGATCACCTTTAAACTATAAAAAAAACACAATATTTCAGCCTATATTAATAACCTCTATGTAAGGAATCATTGAATACCGTACTTACCAAATTCATTAAACACGTTAATAATTAGTTTTTAAACACTGACAGGAACTTTCAGGTTGCGTTTATAAAACAACTCTATGAAAGACTCAGATCACGTATCTAAAAATAAATCGCTATAGTAAAAGAGAAATAATAAGACGAGTGAAGTTTCCTACCGTTCTGCTGTGTTAGGTCCTCACGCGCGTCTGACGCTCCGCGGCGCGTCTCCGCCCCTCACACGCGCGTTTACAGCGCTTAATCATATGTGCTAATTATTATACTTTTACTTCATTGTCAGCTTCAGGTACTTCATTTATTATTGTTCAATGAACTGTGAATACAGAATGTGGCTTTACAACCTGCCATGTTATTGCCTGCAATACTGCAATCTGACCAGCAGATACCACTATGTCCATTTTTAGTAAACCAGTAGTTCTAAGGCTTTTCTCAACGTTTTCTAGTTGTCCAGTGGCTATTGTCTTTGTAATTAAACTACATAGAATGGTCTCTATAGGCTACGCAGCAAACAAACATTTGAGGAATCAGAACACTAAATATGTTCGGCTTGAACGGTCTTTCCTTCTGCAATGTTACGCTCTATTTTTTTTTTATTTATTTTTTTGTGGTTTTACAGGTGCATCTCAATAAATTAGAATGTCAAGGAAAGTTCATTTATTTCCGTAATTCAACTCAAAATGCGAAACTCATGTATTAAATAAATTCAGTGAAAAACCCAACAATTCAATTTATTAGAATATGGTGACATGCCAATCAGCTAATCAACTCATAACACCTGCAAAGGTTTCCTGAGCCTTCTAAATGGTCTCTCAGTTTGGTTCACTAGGCTACACAAACATGGGGAAGACCGCTGATCTGACAGCTGTCCAGAAGACAATCATTGACACTCTTCACAAGGAGGATAAGCCACAAACATTCATTGCCAAAGAAGCTGGCTGTTCACAGAGTGCTGTATCCAAGCATGTTAACAGAGAGTTGAGTGGAAGGAAAAAGTGTGAAAGTAAAATATGCACAACCAACCGAGAGAACCACAGCTTTATGAGGATTGTCAAGCAAAACTTGATTCAAGAATTTGAGTGAACTTCACAAGGAATGCACTGAGGCTGTGTTCAAGGCATACAGATGTGTCAAGAAATTTGGCTACAGTTGTCATATTCCTCTTGTTAGGCCACTCCTGTACCAAAGAGCACGTCAGAGGCATCTTACATGGACTAAGTAGAAGAAGAACTGGACTGCTGCCCAGTGGTCCAGAGTCCTCTTTTCAGATTAGAGCAAGTTTTGTATTTCATTTGGAAACCAAGGTCCTAGAGTCTGGAGGAAAGGTGGAGAAGCTCATAGACCAAGTTGCTTGAAGTCCAGTGTTAGGTTACCAAAGTCTAGGGTGCAATGTCATCTTCTGGTGTTGGTCCATTGTGTTTTTTTGAAAACCAAAGTCACTGCACCCGTTTACCAAGAAATTTTGGAGCACTTCATGCTTTCTTTTGCTGACCAGCTTTTTGAAAATACTGATTTCATTTTCCAGCAGGATTTGGCACCTGCCCACACTGCCAAAAGCACCAAAAGTTGGTTAAACGACCATGGTGTTGGCGTGCTTGACTGGTCAGCAAACTCACCAGACCTGAACCCCAGAGAGAATCTATGGGCTATTGACAAGAGGAAAATGAGAAATGAGACCAAAAAATCTAGATGAGCTAAACGACACTGAAAAGAAACCTGGTCTGAGTTTCCCAAAAGCTTTGTAAGCTTATACATTCGTAAAAACAATCGTACGACTGATCTTAGTATTACGGTCTGCTTCCCAAAAGCAGTGTAACTTAAGTAGCACTTGAAAATCATTTTAGATCTACGGTGCTCTGAAGTAAAGCTATGTGTTTACTGATCTTTGATAGTTTTTTACATTAACATAATATTATGCAGCTATTTAAAATGATTAGTTTGTTGAAAAGTTTATTTTGAGGTTTTAAATGATGTTTACTATTTAATTGTTGAACATTTGGCACTCCCTGTTGTTCTTTTGTCTTTCATCATTCCATTTTCTTTCTGTTGTATGCGTGTGGTCCATTTCTTTCTAACCTGAAGGTTTTACTGATGTACTCATTCGGCTGTTCGATTTTATTCAATATATTTTATCGCTTCCAATCCTAGCATTTCTCTCACTCACTCATTGGTGCCTTAGCCAAAGTGAGGAGTCTGAGGAGCCTGATAATTTAGATCTGCAGAGCAAAGTCAAGACTGATGTAGTTTGCACCTAATAGGCTTTAGCTTTTAAGATAAATTCAATAAATCCAAATCATAGTGACTGATTGGAAAGAATAGATTTTTTTCTATGCATGCTGGAAACATGAGACACAGCAATGTAGGGTCAGAGTTTCTGTTTTCTGATTTTGTGCATATGGCGTTTACAACATATTCTGTTCGTGTAGATTGATTGAAAATTATGCTTATGTAATAATGTTTATAAAAATGTGATATATGTTTTAGCTACCTGCTTTGCTTGATCTGAGAGTAGATTTTCAGTAAATCTTAAACTATTCAGTGTTGCTCTTCATGATTCAACTGACTCATATTCGCATGCTTTGAGTAAACTCTCTTAAAGAACAGTTTTTATATGCTTTATTTACTAATTTTTCTGAAACGTTTTTGTTTCTAGCTAATATTTTATTTATCATAAATACCCACAATGAAATTATATTTTCAGTTTTTGCATAATTTTGCGTAAAAAAAGCTTAATCAGAAAGTTTTTACCGGTATTTGTTTATTTATTTATTACATGCATGCTCTTCGCTGTCACTGTCTCCTTGGTAAACAAGTAAACTGATATTTGATGAAACTCTGTGGCACAATCGTTGGTCGTTGTCATTTATACACTATATGAAATTATTTTACTATTTGTGTGACTAATCAAAGTCTTACGTTGTAGTCAAATTTAATGATAAATTTTTTGCCTAAACTTTAAAATTTGAAAGTCCATCTGGGAAACGGGTACAACACATGGTAAAAACATACATGTTACTTAATTGAGCCTGGATGAAGGTTCTATTCTAGAGGACATTTCTGCAGAGTGTAGCGGGGCGCGCAGCGCGTGCTCGTCCAGATGCCCGCATGCCCGGGTACCCGTATGCAGTTGCGTACTCGCCCGCGAAAGCAGCATGTCTCGGTGGGCTTCTCCGCGGTCTCCAGCGGGTTTGTCGGGCACAGACGGTGCTGATACGTGCAGTAGGACCGGTCGCCAATCCTCTTTGATTCCCCTGTGCTTTACATGGAGATATCGATAGATATTGATCGATAGGGCGGGTGGTTCAGTGAAACGCGAACATGGCATCAGATAGTAAGTATCGCGTTGCTTTAAACGATTTTACGAAAAGAGTTGATTTCATTCCTGATCAAATATTTTCATACACGGTATCAGTTTGTTTATTAAAGCTCCTTGGCTGATTTTGCGGTAGTGCTCAACGATGAATTGTGCCAGCATCATTGTCATCATTCATATCATCTAGGCTTCTCTAGTCTACTGTACATTATAACAAATGACATGTCATTCAAACGATTATAAACACGACTGGAGAATTTCATGTGATATTTCATATAATCCACGTTCTTGCTTTTGTTAGTGTTATTGCTTTTGAAAGTAGTTTATTTTTTTATTATTATAGTTTTAAAGCACACATTATAATGGCTTAAAACATTTTGATCATGTTTATTCCAATACCTTTTTAAGAGTTTTTTTTTTTACAGATCTGTCCCCGTTATGTCATGACAATCAAAACATCATTTTAGAGAACAATTTATATTTTAAAATAGAAAAAATTGACAAAAAATTATTGAAGTTAATTTTATTTAATTCTTACAAGTTCAAAGGTAATAGCTAATTAACACATAATCAGAAATCACTTCAAAAAGCTTACACTAAATCCACTTTAAAGTTGTTCTATGTCCTGTTCTTTATTTAAAACAGAAGATGTCTTAAATATTTTAATACAGATGAAGCATAGTTCAGGATTGTCCAGTACCTTCAGCTAACTGACGAATCACAGTCAGTCTCAGATGGCAGATTTTGCAGATATATTACCTTCAGAAATGTTTGTTTGAAGGTCCTTCATTCTTCAAATCAACTTTGTTAGATCTCCAATGGGAAATGCAGAACCAAAGTACTTAAAATAGTTCAATTAATAAATCATTAAAGAGATCTATAATGTACTGGTTTATTTTGCAGGGAGATCTCGGGCACACATATAGGGATTTTTTTACAATGGGTATTTTCTCCAAACTAAAATTTCAATATTGTTATAATTTTATAATGGCTTCTCGTTAAACAATATTATAAAATATATAATTTTTATGTTTTGTAATTTTATACAATATATATAAGTTTCAGTTTCTATTTGTCAACACGAGTTTTATCATCTCTCTCTCTCTCACTTATAGACCATGTGCAACATGCTTCACTGTGAAATGATCTGCATAGTTAGTCCTAGACAATAATGGTGAAAATGTTAATAGAGTCTGTAGAAACATCTCAATCTGAGAAATATTTACTCTCAAAACATGAAGCATGAGATTTGGTCTCCCATATTCCATAACGGTGGAGTTCACTTATAATAAATTGGTTCTCTTTTTGATTTTTCCTCTGTAGTTGGAGACCTTATAAATATTTTAATAATTTATTTACCCTACTATTAATACATAGGACTTATTTTTTATGACCAGGATGAGATTGTAAATCTTTGCCTGAAATGTGCAAATTATTATTATTATTTTTTTATTATTATTATTATGGATTACTTCAATTTTATCTCTAATTGCAATAGTTCTATTTTAATCTCTAGATAGCTCAGATGAAAAAATGACCCACAAACTAAGTAGTCTAATCTTTAAGGAGAGACCAGATGAATAGAAAGTTCAGAATAACAGCATATATGTCAAATGTAAAATATTTTTTAACATTGTGGCTTTATGTTTAGACTAGTGGACTTTGAGAAAGTTTTCAGCCGTCAGGAAAGGTGTTCGTGCCTGACAGGAAGCTTACTGAAAAATTGAGAGAGATGACACATCCCGTACCAATTAACTAAAGCCAAGCCCTGTAACTTTCAAAGGCTTTGTTAAGCTCAACATTAAAAGTTTTTCTTGACGAACATTAATTTTTCCTTTTTCCATATCTAATCAGCTACTAGATGTGGAATGTGTGCGCTTATGTCTACTATATTGTCTTAATGTAATGTCTATTAATTACATATATAAATTAAAACACTTAAAATCTAGCTATTTAACTTGAGGATTTTCAAGTTATTGTTCCTTGTTCTAAGAAGTTTTATGATGTAGTTCGTACAAATGACCAGTAGATAGAGATGTTTTACTATTTTCAGGCAGCAAGAACTTCATGGCGTTTTTCGTTTTAGAGTTCTTCTCTTTCCATCTCCCCATATTTTGATTTGTCATTTATTAAAACAAGCAATGTTCGATTCACTTCTCTCTCATTGTCAGAAAAAAGGTACAAAGCTGTCACTGTGGTAGTACCTTGAAGTGCAAAATCTCCTAAAAGGAAAGGAAATGACTTGAGGTGATGGGTGGTGTGTTAAAATGTCATATTAGTACTTTAAAAATACATGAAGGATATCACAGCAGTGACAGGTTTGTACAATTAAATTTTTTTCTGAGAGTGTTGTGTGTATATGAGTTTAATAGACGTAACTTTTTTGGATTATAGTAATTAAGAATGGTATAGTGATGTTAAATAATATTTAGAGCTCGTCTGAACTCTGTGTACTCAAGAACAGAAAATCCATGGCAAGATGAAACGTGTTTATGTGAACGAAGCCATGCTCAAAATCACTTCTCACAGAATGCTTGAGTTGTTTCCAAGGAAACCATCCTGGTCATGCAGTACACAGGTCCATGTGGGTGTGTGAATGTGTGTTTCTGTGCTTACAAGGTCAGTGTGTTCTTGCTTGCACATGTAGAAGAGTGCAGAAAGCATGACCAAGTGTTTGGAGATGAAATTCACAGCAACAGAACATGTAATCTCTCTTGAATCTTAAAAAAATAGTTCACCCAAAAACACAAATTCTGTGTTCAAAATCATTTCACTCACTCTCGTGTCGTTCCAAACTTGTATGACTGACTTTCTTCTTAAAAACATGAAAGATGATGTTCGGCAGAAGTATAGTCACGAGATTTTTTTCTCATTCTTGTTTTTATAACCATATGCTTATGTTTTTCACACTCATTTGCGTAAGTGGTAGTTGTTCATCGCAGCAATAACTGTGACTGCATTTGGCTTGTGTGTGTGTGTGTGGGTGCAGATTAGATGGTTCAGAAAAACAGTGTTAAGCTTTAGCTTTTCATTCAACACACACATGTAAACACTCTCAAACACACACTCAGGAGTACCTGCCCTCCCAGACTCTGTGAAAGATTCACTCTTATGTAACTTAATGGTCTATTGTACACTTGAAGTGTTCACTTCAAAGCACCTTCGATGAATAATTGTGTTGAATATAAGGCCATGATTTCTCTGTCGGATGCAGGGATGTTCTCCACCAGGCAGAGATCAGTCTACAGTATAGTCAACACATTCCCTTTTAATGAAAAAATTGCAAATGTGAGCAACATGACTAATTGAACTGGTACATAAATAGACTGGCATTTGCAAATACATTTAGTTATGAACTCTTTTCTGTTGCAGCACACGTTTTGAGCAATGCTGTAATAATTTGCATTAAATTACCATTTTAGATCACTTTTACATCCCTTTTTAAGTAGGTAATCCAACCTAGGAAGACATCTGTGTTCTTAGACTTTGTGTATACTTTGTTTAAATTAATTTAATAATACATCAATTATTTTAGCAGCATATATATATATGTATGTATGTATGTATAGAGAGAGAGAGAGAGAGAGAGAGAGAGAGAGATGGTTTAAAATAACTTTAATGTGTTAACTGGAAATTTAATCTGGGAGTCACATGTGTGCCGAACAGTATTTGGTTTCATCCGCATGTATCACAGATCAACTGTGATCCATTTAACCCCTAATATCTGACAGATCTAAGAAATCTTTAATTTACTTATTTAACATGAAATCGTCAAATTGCTACTCCATATCAATCGCATAAAATGAAAATACTGAATAATAAGAACTATCATTAAATGCAATAAATAACAGAGTTTCATATACACATTTTTCCCAGAACATTCTTGCAACCCGGTAGCAATTCTTTCACGGCCCGCTAGTGTTTGGGGACCTCTGCTTTAAAGGACAGAAACGACATTAATACAGTATAAAAATTAAACTTCTATACTTAAATGCTTCTGATCAATTTGTATCTGTGTGTCTGTTCCCTCACCAGTCACTCCGGAGGCGGTGGGCTTCCTGTCAGTGGTGGGCATCTTTGTCATCTTGCTGGCCATACTCTTCCTTTTCATCAGTAAGAAGCTTTGTTTCGCTCATGTCGGTGGACTGCCATGCCTCGAGCAGTACAGCCGGCGCAAACGTAGAGACCGTTCTGGGATTCACCAGGGACTCGGTGAGTATTATTGTTCAGAAAAACTTTTTTCTATTTAGGAAAAGGTAAACTTAATTATTAAAATATTTTCTCATATCCAGAATGAATATAATAATAGTCTGTTTGATTACCATTGGCAGACAGGTGGAGTGTTTGGGATCCAGTGACCTGGATTAAATGCACTGAATCACACACATCTTTGTGTGCTCTGTGGGTTGTCGCTATCTCTACTCATTCCTGGCAAACACGTATACACACACTCACCTATGAGTAAACCTTGCACCTTTTGGTTATACACACACATTACACAGTCAGTATATCAGCTGGGTGTTGGAGGAAGTTCTGTTGTGGAATTTCAATGCAGCTCCTTTAGTAAACATTTACTCTGTCAGTCTTAGGTGGTGTCCTAAGTCTACTAGCTAGATAAACGCCATGCGTCAGGCGCTGCTGAACTTATTCGACTGAAGGTTTGCTGTATGTGATAGTTTATGAGATGCAGGGGCTCTAAATGGAGTAACTGGTTGTTTTTTTGAGGAGGCCATGCTGGTAAGTGTTTTTACTAGGGATGAGTAATATAGTGGTACCATAATGGTTGTTGGCTGATATTTGAGATTTTTTACATTTTCGCAATTGGATATTTAACAGTACATGATAACTTTTACAGTTAGATTTACCTTTGTCGTCATCTAACACGTACTTAAAGTTTATCTTTGAAAAGACTAATAATCTAATAGCACCGCTAAATCTTTGTTTGTTAGATCGATCTTTGGCAAATCTCAAAGTGAATATCCATTTTGATACCATTTTGATACCATGCATTATAATGTTGTGACACCTAAATTACTTGTAGCTTTTAAAATGAATTATTTTGAATGAATTAATTATGTCAGATAGCTGAAGTAGGGCTGGTCGATATAGGTCGATATCATATCAAAAATATGATCACAATATATATATTTTTCATATCATTCAATATCGATATATATCACGATGTTCTTTTACCATTAATGGGGAAGGAAATACTTTCCACATGTTTGGTAGACAAAATAAAAATAAAAAATTGCCTAATGAAATTAATATAAAATGTATTTGCTTTATTTATTTAGCACCTTTCAAACACCCAAGGACACTTTATATAAGATAAATAACAGATAGTATACAACATATAAACAGCAGACAGAGGTGAAATAATATGCAATACAAAAGCATTGAACAGAAAATTTAGGCAAGCAATTCATTAAGAAACATTGTAAATGGGTGAGTTTTAAGAGCAGCTTTAAAGGTCTTGAGTGAAGAGATAACCCCGAGATCTTGTGGTAGTTTATTCCAGAGTTTGGCAGTGGAAATGCAAAAAATCATACCACCCACACTAGATGGCCGGAATTTGGATTCTGCAAGCAAATTTTCAGGGCTCGATCTCAAAGTACGAGCAGGGAGATAGGGGAGAATTATTTCAGAAAGGTAAGAAGGACTCTTAAACTGAATATGATAAGTGACAGGGAGCCAATGTAATTGCTGTAAAACCGGAGTGATGTGGGCAGATCTTTGGGTAAATGTAAGAACACGAGTAGATGAATTTTGGGTAAGCTGCAAGCGATTTAAGAACTTTGTTGCTTAGGCCATAAAACAAGTAATCTTGATGAAACGTAAAAAGCACAATTTAAATTTAAAGATTGGTTATAGGCAGACAATATTAAGAAGGTGAAAAACATAGGATTTGACAAGCGAGTTGAAGTGGGATTCAAAACGTAGACAAGAATGAAACATTATACCAAGATTGTGCATAGTGGAAGATGGATGGACTATAACTCTGTCAATGTCAATGGAGTAGTCAGGTTGGGAGGAGACAAGGGATCTAGGGCCAACTAACACAATTATTTTTTTTTTTCAGTATTTAACTTTAAGAAATCTTGGGCCATCCATACTTTGAGATCATATTTTGATTATTAAGATTTAGCAGACTATAAAATAGTGATATATTTATGTCATAATTTCTTCAAGTTAAACCAGACTTTTATTTTGATGGGTTGTCATGAAGTTTTACTTTTCTTACTTTTTCATATTTTTAATAAAGTGTTTTGTTTTTTTCATAAATGAAATGGTGTAAAGCTAGTGAAGTGACTCATGTTCATATTTAGAAACGCAGACATTGAATAAACAGTGTGCATCATGTGTGTTTGAGTTTGTGTACACGCAAAACATCGCAGGATTTGCTGACTGGCTGAGTTTATTTCTTCTGTGTGATTAATGTGTTAGATTAATCCATGTAAAAAATGTCCAGAGCTTATCATCGTTATCAACATCAAATTTATGGCAATCTTGATATGATATCATATATCTCCCAGCACTAATCTGAGGCAGTTAACTTTTGATTGAAGTGTATGTTTCATGTCAATCTGCTTTGCAAATTATGGTTGTTAGTTGCATTATAGTGTAAAGTAAATATGTTTTGTTTAAGTTCTGTTGATTTTGTTTTTAAAACAGTAACCGCATGAAGGAATTCAATGGGTCTTCTGTGCATCTGAAAATAGACCTTCTTTTGAGCTGTTGGGGAAAACATTTTGAAATCTTATGGAATGGCAGACATTCCTCAGTCAGGTATCCCAGCATTCACTTCATGGATCGCAGAGATTTCAGATGCTTTTTCCAATGGCTTTCGCCGCCTCAGCCTAAACCGCGTTGTTGACTCTGGGGTGTCAGTGAAAGATGAGAGTTCAGAGGTGGTGCAGAACTTGATGGATGTTCATGGATCTGGAGTGGATCCACAGGAGAATCTGGCGCTCCGAGATCAGGGCAGTAGGTTTGAATATGCCCTCTCGGTCGAACGTCTGACTTCCATCAGAGAAGAGACAGATGAGCTGGAGAGCAGGAGAAGTCTGCTGGCTTCACGGTGCTCTGATGCTGGTAAGATGTGGGTTAGTAGTTGTTCAAATGAATTGGTTCATCTTCTTGGTCCTTTTTGGTTGAGACTGCTGTCCGTTCATTTAGTTTAGACATCACTGGTGGTTCTGTCCTTCTCTAAAACTTGTTGCATGTTTGCTGTGTAACTTTTTGTTACCTCTGTGAAAATAGTGACTGTTGGCTTCATAATTGTAGTGTTAGTTAAGGTCCTCATTTTTTTCTTCTCCTTGCTACAGTAACTTTTAAAGCAGCCATGGCCATTTGTACTTAAAATGTGCATCCAGTGTCAGACAGTTATTTTAGCTGTACAAAAATAGTCGTTTATGCTATTTAATATTGCAACCTGGTATTTGTTATCAAATTATTATTAGTTATCATTGTAGTCATAAATACACTGGTTTAGCACAAATAACTTGCTGCTCACTGCACTCTACAAATGATTTCCCTATAGCAGCTAATGAATTGGAATTCTCGCACATTCGGTTTAGCTTTAGCTTTCAGATTATTTTAAATCCTTCATACTATATTTCCATTATTTGCAAAAGTTTCTGAGAAATTCTGTTGTTTGGAAAGATACTAAACACAGATACACAGACACTCATATGCAGGGTTTAACACGCAGCCTCGTGTGTATGTGTGCGTTTCTCTATGAATATTTAAGATAATCAGTAAACTGAGAACGCCCTCTCAAAATAAATAGGAGAGTCGTTAAATTTACACATGAATACGCTATGCTCACATACACACGTTCACTCACACACACACAAACACACACACACATTTACAACATTCAGTCATACACAGTCACAATATACTCACCTAAGATACTCTTAACATGCCTGTTAAAGGAATAGTTCACTCAAAAATGAAAATTATGTCAACCCTGAATGAATAGCTGTTTATGATTTTCTATTTTCTTTGGAAAATGAAAAAAGACATTTTAAAGCATGTTGGTAACCAAACAGTTGGTGGTCCCCATTGACTTCCCTAGTATGAATAATATTACTATGGAAGTCAGTGGGGACCAGCAAATATTATTTACAATATCTTCATGTTTTCAGCAGAACAATGAAATTCATACAGGTTTGGAACAGTTCGAGGGTGAGTAAATGATGACAGAAGTAATATTTTTGGGTGAACTATACCTTTAAGGTCTTAGAGATGGATATACACACTATACACTACATACACACACATTTCAAAAAAGAAAGTTAGCCAGTAAATGTTTGTAAATAATTTACTATTTCTATATGGTGTTTGATAGAAATCTGCCTGGATGGCTGAGCTGGAAAGGTTCTGAAATTCACATTACAATGAAAAATTGAATTAAAATTAAATCAAGATATAGGCATGTCTGTCACCTACTGTAGTAAATTAACGGTTCATATTGTTGTTGTTTTTAATTCTGATCCCTCTTTAAATCAAAACTTTTTAAAATGTTAGCATTTTGAAGAAATATTAAATGCTTTTAATCTTTTGAATATAAATTATTATTACAATTTCTAAATAAACTGATCTGATGTCTATTGTTCAATCATATTTATTCATAATATAGTAAGTTTTCATTCAAAATGTTAAAATATATATTAATGTATGTAGAAATTAAAATTAACCACTGAAATGTAATGGTTTTAAAGAATGTTTTCTCTGACTCAGAGAGTTAAACCTGGTTCATCTTATGTTCCAAACAAAATGTCCATGAGTTGGACCCTATAAGGGCATTTGTTTTGAAGAGTTCTTTGCAGCGGTTATTTGTGAGCTGTTCTGTTTGGAATGGCACAGCTGCTATGATTGTTCTACTTTCAGTTTCCCTGCGTAGAGATCATTTCTGTCATATGGAACGCACTCAGTGTGTACATTTGAAGAAAAACAATTCACCATGAGGGACTGGTAGCCATGGCAACCTCCATACATAGCCACTTGGTCTAATTTGATGTCTGTAAGTGAATGATGTGGTGAAATGAATGGAAGTACAACTATAATGGATGACAGAGAGAGGAAAAAAGAGGCCCAAAGACACTAATTGGCCACTCTCTTGTGTTTGATAATATGGTAGACATGCCTGTCTACACAGACTACATTATAATTCAAAATCCCTTCATGTCTGAGTCAACTAATGACAACGTCCAATGTCTTTCTATCTCACCTGATGGATTATGAAAAAAGGTTATTGTGGTCAGAGTGTCCTGCATCAGAATGAAGTCAAAGTGTTTTTATTTTTTTTATTATTATTATTAATATTGGTTCTTGTTAAGGCAGTTATCGCAATATAATTGTGTTTAATTGTATTGTGCAAGGATGCATTAAATTGATCAAAGGTGAAAAGACTTTTACAATGTTAAAAAATATATATTTATATTTCAAATAAATATGCTTTTCTTTTGATTTTTTTTTTTAAACCTGAAAAAAGTATCAAAGTTTAAATCATAATAATTTACATTTTAAAATATATGCTAATAGAAAACAGTTATCTTAAATTGACTTTATTACAGTTATTACTCTATTTTTCAAACTTTTGAATGTTGGTTAGAGATTGTTACACACACATGAATGATTCCTCAAATTGTGTGACTTGTTGAGATGAGATGTTCTTTCAGTTTTCTGAGCAGTCAGACTTGATTAATTTAATAAAATGGGCAAATATTCCCATAGACTTGCATTGAACAAAGAACCGGAGCTATTTCTAGGTATCAGAATGTCTTAAAGAAGGACTTTTTTTGTCCCCATCTGTGTGTGTGCAGTGAATAGTTCCGGTGATGATGGTGAGATTTCCAGCTTATCAAACAGCGATGAGGAGTTAGCAAAGCAGTTTGAGATCACTGTTTCCCGCTCACAAAGCTTCCGTTCGGGGGTTATGGAGCTCCACACCCAGAATGCACCAGGCCAACATCAAAAATTTAAACAGTTGGTGTCTGACCAGGAAGAAGGAAGCACAGATCCATCTGACTGTGAAGGTACACACCCACATTCTCTTTGACATTTATATATAAACATGCATAGCGTAGTTAAGCTTTACTGACATACATGTCACATATATGTCAAGCACACTGAATATTTCACTACACTTTGAAGCAGCTCCTTGCTGATCAATTGAGCTCAGAGCCATGGTTTAAAAAGAAAGACTGTACTTTAATTAATTTAATTCATTAAGGTCATTCAGTTATTTCAAAAGCATTTCTACTTGAAGGGTTTGTGAGGGTGTTTTCATTGTGTGAGTGTGGATGATTGTGAATAAAATATTGTCTACGATTTTGTCATCAGAATAATGCAAAAAAGTAAAAAATAAAAAAGCCTTTCAAAAAAAATCTGACTTTGGCTGACTGTTATTGATCTTTTTTTAACATAAAAAATTAAAATTATCTAAAACACTGTCAATAAAAATCTAATTAATTAACTTTATGGTAAACCAGTGTTGATATTTTTAACTAAAAGTATTAAAAATCATTAAAGTACTTTAAATAAAGGTGTAATAAAACAAAATAAATATTATATGGAAAACTTCAAAAGAAAGTTTTATTTATTTAGCCCTGCAGACTGACTGAATTAAGCTGAATTACTAAAACTACTAAACTACTACTAATTAAAACAATAAAAAAGGAATTAAAGTGACAAAAACACAGAACTAAAACTAAATAAAAGAATTAAACCTTTAACTAAATTTATAATGACTAAAATAAAACTGGTAAGCCAAAAAAAAATCTGATACTGTGCTGACTAGTGGTTTGTGGAGTCCTTTTACTTTGATAATATCTTTTTTTATAGGAATGATATTTAACAAATGAGATGTATTTAATATTTTCTTGTTTCCTCTTAGAGAGCAGTACGATTACATAGAGATTGATTGCTTAGATTGATTCTGTTTTGAGAGTTCTAAGACGACCCAGGAATGAGAACCAATGAATTTTCAAAACATTCAATCTGATAATGTTAAATAAAAATGCATATTAATTATTAGAACACTGACTTTATTGCCTCAGGCTAAATGCTAAAGCTAACCAATGTTCCAGGAGATGCAATACGCCTTTTATAAATATTTATAAATGTGCTGCTTGTCACGCACTATTAATTCCCCTAATGCTCTGTACATCGCAATTAGACATAGCTCCACTAAAACAGCTTCCAGTTGGTTGCTTATGTCAAAATGTTCTTGTTGTATCGAGTTATAATTCTCATAATGTTCATCACAGCATCAGTTGCCATGGAAAAGCGTCTTTTCGGTTGCTGTGGTAACAAAGTAACTGGCCCTTTCTGCAGTTAATTGGTCACTGCTGCTGAGTAGAACAGTTCGTACCCTGAAAGAGATTTCATTCAGTGAAATTCATAGAGTCACGTAGGACATGCACTTAAAGCCGTAAATTACAATCATTGTCATCTGCTCCGGAGAGCCTGATTGGTCAAGGGAGCCTGTCCTGCAATTATGACATCTGTCAGAGTGTCTGTAAAATTTCATTTGTTAAACATTCAGGGAAAGTGTGTGTGTGTGTGTGTGAGAGAGAGAGAGAGCTGTTAATCTTGTCTTCATTTCTCTATTCAAAATCTACTACTTAATTGTTCTTTCTAAATAACATCATCTGTTTATTTGAATTACTCAATGGAATAAAAAATTGACAAATGAGATCTCTATAATCGCTCAGTTGTTTCTCATAAACTGCAGTGAGATTAAATGGAGACTTTTGCTTCTTAGATTGTTCCCCTGACATCGATCTCCTTTAGTGTTTCAGCAGAGATCTTAAAGATGTCTCAAACTGTGATCAGAATTGCCAAGAAGTCAGCAATCAAAACACTGTTTCTATTTTTATTTATGCCGAGGGATTTTAGGAGAAACATCTGAATTGTTCTGAGCAACAATCATATAAACTAATTCTTTCATTTTTTTCATGTAGAAGCTGAGAGAAACAGTGTGCAGAGTTTTCAGGATCCCCTCTCATCTAGGCGACGTGTAAGGTCTGAGCCGAGAGACCCGCTGTCACAGAGTCCTCTTTCTGAGGACCGGGCGCTCACTGACCCCCTCTCTCTGATGGCAGAGCAGATATCTGTGGGCTCCCAGGACACAGGGGACGGTCTGGAAGCTCTACCCAGGGATGAGCGCAGTCGTCTGGGCAGTGTGGGGCGGCAGACTCCACAAAGGAGTCTGGCAGTCGACAATCATGGTTACGACAACAGTGTGGCTACGGATAGTACACCCACATGGAGTCCTGAGGTGTGTGTGCTTGTGTGCAGAAGAGCCAGATCTTTCCTTATCATTCTATAGACGGTTTCAACGGCATCAACATAAACAAACGTTAATGCGCGTGAGCGCTTTTGTGGACCTAACTTAACTTCCGATAGACTCCAAATAGAATCAATAACAACAGCCAAGTCCCTCTAGAGTAGATATTTTTTGATAACAAACAAAATGTGTTTTCTGTGTGGATCAGGCGGACTTAATGAAAATGCTAATTCATTATTTGCCAGCAGGAGATGTTTTAAAGCACATACATAAAGCGCGAGAAATAGAGGTTTCCCCAGTAACAGCTGTAAACAAAGCAGAGCTGGTACGCTCACACGCTGCTTTATCAGGCATATAACATGCAAATCTTCTTTCAGAAATACAGCGATATAAAAACACCCATGCCTCGTTTTGATATTTAAACATAAATGTAAGGAATTATTATTAAACGTGCAGTACGTTACGTAATGTTACGTTACTCATGTTTATTTAACAAAGCCTTTTTGAAAATCGATCAGTTTTAAAATTGTGGCGAATCTCCAAAAATAAATAAATGTATGGGAAACACATCCCGCAGCACAGCCACCTGAGCCCAACTTCAGTCTACTCATCACCTTGGCTTTAACTGCGTTTGTAGATGGCACGCAGCCAGACCGATATACACAACACAGACCGGAAGTTAACTTAGGTCCAGGCGCATGCGCCCGATGAAACCGTCTATAAAGACTACGTTTAAAATTTGTGGTCAGTAAGAATTGTCTTTTAAAGATATTAATACTTTTATTTAGCAGGGATGATCAAAAGTGACATTTACAAGGTTACAACAAATTTCTCTTTCAAACAAATGCTTCTTGAACTTTACCTTCATCAAATAACCCTGAAAAATATTTCCAAAAAAAATAGATAAAGTTAAGCAGTTAAACTGTTTACATAACTGTTTGATAGCACAAAATGTTTCTTGAACACCAAATCAGCATATTAAAATGATTTCTGAAGGATCATGTGACATTGAAGACTGAAGTAATGGCTTCTACATTTTAAAACAAAACAAAATTAAAACCGAAAACAGTTATGTTGAAATAATATTTAGCAGTATTAAGGTTTTTGCTGTATTTTGATCATCCAAATGCAGCCTTGTTAAGTATTAGTGGTTTCTTTCAAAGACATTAATACATTTTGATGACCTCCCCTTTATGAATCAAAACGTATAATTCAAAAATGTAGAATTTTATGAAATGATAGATAGATTTATTGAAGTTTTAGTACATTTTAACTGTTGTGTATTATTACTATTATGTATTACACCATGTTTTATCTTTTCCGATCTTAATTAGATCATCTAAATTTCTCTCCACATCTCAAAGTTTTATGAGAACTAAATTTTAATGAATATTAATGAGTCGTCTGTGCTCTATGGCACTCATAGCTGTTGCTAATGGAAACACCTTGTGTTTATGTATATGTTTTGCACCATAAAATCATCCTCATTCATTTGAAGAGA
Source organism: Carassius auratus (assembly GCF_003368295.1). Lineage (NCBI taxonomy): Eukaryota > Metazoa > Chordata > Actinopteri > Cypriniformes > Cyprinidae > Carassius > Carassius auratus. The sequence continues at coordinate 6,834,674 of NC_039255.1, forward strand.
CATGGGGAGGTTGTGTGTGAACGTGTGTTTAGGTCTGTATGTTTACATTCAGTGAGTGTTTGTGTTTACATATGCAAATGAGGATTTCCTTTCTCTATCAGCATGAACAATCTCCATCCCACCCTCTGAGCACTTCTCCTCGTGGGCATATCTCAAAATGTGGTGACCTCACACTTGCCCTCGACTACCGGGCTGAATCCCACAGGCTCCTGGTCACAGTGATAATGGCCCAAGGCATTCCAGACAAGGCACGGAGCGGCATGGACTCCTGGCTGGTGCACGTGGTGCTGTTACCTGGGAAACGACAGCGGCACAAGACGGCCGTACAGAAAGGCTCCATGCCCAGGTTTGAGGAGACATTCCGGTTCTCACATCTAGAACTGGGGGACCTGGGTTCCTCTGCACTCCGGTTCCGCCTGTATGCACTGGGGAAGATGAACAAGGAGAGGATGATGGGAGAGGCCATGTACAGGCTGAGCAGACTGACTCAAATAGGGCGCTTCCAGATCACGCTGGTGCTGGAGCCACGTAGTAATCTCAAGGTGTGTGTGTGTGCTTTGCTTTGCTTTGCTTTGATAGTATTCCTAGTTTGTTTGTTCTTTTGTAAAGTGTCATGGCTCAGCAGTTAGGATTTGGCCCCAACTACAAAAATTTTTTTTAACAGTGCATAAAGTCATTTCCTAGATTACATTAACTTGCAGAATTAATAACAAAATGAAATGTAGCACAGAAAGCAAAATACTTAGGTTTGCAAAGCAGAAAAGCACATTTTTCAATTCAATAGAGATAATGAAACACTGGCTCAGAACTGTGTAATGCGGAAAATGATTTTACAAAGTTGTAATGGAAAATTATTGGAGTATGTTTTTCTATATAAAAAATGTAGCCTTTATTTAAGTTACTTGTTACTTGCCATTTTTTTCAAAAAAAAAAAATAGATCTAATTATTATTATTACCTATTTTATAGTTTTTCTGAATATTTGTGAAATTAACTAGCAGTTTTGCTGTGAAAATTATTATTATTATTAATTTTTTTCTTCATTTTTTTAAGTATACACTGTCCTTATATTAAAGGCTCAAGTGGACAGATACATTTTGATACTTTTGGATAGACACTTTTATGTGCAAACAGCTTCTGAATTTTTTTTTATGAATGTTTAACTTTACAAATCGACTTTTCTCCACCTAAAGACTCTTCAGAATAAAAAATGCTGGAAGTTTTCTGAGGTTACCACCATATTTGTTCGCAAAGATTATTATGTACATCTGTAAAGTTGTAGATATGAAAAAGGGATTACATTTTTAAAAGGCACAATGAAAATACAAATAATTTCACAAATAATTATAAAGAAATGGCAAGTAGCATATTGAGTAATTATATTAAAATTTTGAAGTAGGAAGACTGAAATAGTACAGTGTCCATATGTTGAAAAATTAGGTGGAATTATAGTTTATGTACAAATGCTGTCCCTCCCTGCAGACAGTAGACTCCCCGGTGTCTTTGGGTGCTCAGAGTGACAGTGCTTCCTCCACTCATTCTGTTTCTCACGGTGGAAACCCAGAACTACTGCTGGGTTTATCATATAACGCCACCACAGGACGACTGTCTGTGGAGATCATTAAAGGCAGCCATTTCCGTAACTTCACACTCAACAGACCTCCAGGTAAACACACCATCCCACTCACACTAACATAGGCTCACAAACACATTCATAGGCATCATTAGAACATCAGGATTGACTCTTGAGCAAATAACCTTTTGTAAAGCCATCTGACATTGATTTAGACGTAAATGAGTCGTCTGAAATAGATCATTTCTACACAAACAAGCTGCTATTACAGACATTTGTACTAGCACATTCTGAACGTGTCATCCTCACAAGTTGTGTTGTGGGTCAAACATTAGGCTTTTAGAGTTCATGCTGTTCGTATGACTCGTAATCTGTCACAGTCACATCTCACAATGATGCTTCTCTGTGAATGGAGTTACAGGGCATTTAATCGATCACAGAACCCCAGATCTTTTTCTCACACCTCTTGCATCAAGTCGATGAGTCACTGCTGAAGTAAACCATACACACACACACACATACTGTGATATAATGCTGTCACAGTTTTGTGCTTTCTTCAAAAATAAAAACAATATTTGTTACTGTACTTATATACTCTACCTTTAGTTTTTTATATGATTTTTGTATGTCTCTTAAATGAATAGTTAATTCCTAATAGAAAATGTAGTCATCCTCAGGCCATCCAAGTGTCCAAACAGCTGATAAAAACATCACAGTTTTCCACAAGTAATCTACACGATTCTACTTGAAGCCATTGCTTCTGGTTAAAATATGAGCTGCTTCGTCTGATCCAGAAGAGAAATATGCAAAGATCAAGTCCAAAGAGTCCAAAACAATTCTAAAAAAAAAAAAATACCTTGGTGGATTTTGATGTGAGAGGTCAACAGGGCATGAACCTTTTTACTGTAGGAAGCATTATTATAGATTATGGACTGTATTTTAGCCAGAAGCTATGGTTTAAAGTTAAAACACAGTCATAGATTTGTTTCCTACAGAAGCACAACTTTTCTCTTCACAAGATTTTAATTGTTGGACAGGAGTCGAATGGATTACTTGTGGATTATTGTGATGATGTAATCAGATGTTTGGACTCTCATTCTGACGGCACCCAATTGTGAGAAGTGATGTCATGCTAAATTTCTCTAAATCTGTTCCTATGAAGAAACAAATTCATCTACATCTGATCCTTCATAAATCATTTCAATATGCTGATTTGGTGCTCAAGAAACATTTCTTACTTTCAGCAATGAAAATAGTTGTGCTTTTTAATGTAAATCAAATTCACAAATGAGAATTATCCAATAACAAAAAAAATTTGATCACAGGGCTAAAATGGAATAAATGTAAAATGGAATTAAAAAAAAATGTAATGTTCTAGATTAAGTAAATATATTGAGGTGAGATTTAGTGACCTGTGTTTCTCTTTCAGATACATTTGGCAAGCTCACTTTGTTAAACTCCATGGGACAAGAGATTTCCCACTGTAAGACGTCCATCCGTCGCAGTCAGCCGAATCCTGTCTTCAAGGAGACGTTTGTCTTCCAGGTCGCGCTGTTCCAACTCTCAGATGTCACATTAATGGTCTCCATTTACAATCGGCGGAACATAAAACGCAAGGAGATGATTGGCTGGGTGGCTCTGGGCCAGAACAGCAGTGGTGAGGAAGAGCTTCTTCACTGGCAGGATATGAAGGAGAGTGGAAACCAGCAAGTCTGCCGCTGGCACACACTACTTGAAGCTTAGAGGAGAGATAGAAGTCTAATCATTCATAACTACTTCATCCAGCTGGGTTCTCCTTTGGGAAGGAGGTGAAAGCCAAGACCAAAATGCACACAAAAACAGAAATGAACAAGCACTTTTAACAGTTTCAAAGAAAGATAATAATGCAACTGTGAAAATCTTTGAAGCACACACAAACACAAAGAAACACCCACACACCACTTTTCTTTCTCCCTGAGAGTACTTGATATAGTCTCTTATCTGGTAACCCGGAAATGACTTCATGGCGTAATATACTGACTACTCTCTTCAACTCCAGCAGCAACCAATCAAAACGTATTATTGCCAAAGCCACGGTGATTGTCGCCTAGTGATTTCATGAATGGAGGATTGATTTGAAATGATAATGTCTTTCTTCAGACACCAGTAGCAGTTTTGGCGAGACCAAATGTTAAACTGTTGAACACGTGCACTTTCAATCATGCTCTCTCACTGGTGAGAGTAAAGCTGTTTCTTTTTGTTACATTTGACATCTTTTTATTTTATTTTACGTCAAAATATGACTTTATGACTTCAAATATGCCATATTTGACCTAAAAAATATATTTCTGTCATTATTTACTCACCCTCATAATGTTCCATTATGAATTGTTTTGATTCTACTAAGGAAAACTAACGTTTTTAAACTCTTTTCAGAAATTTCATTGATTGGGGACTGGTGCTGTTCAGGCTTAAAAAATACTAATTTTATTCATTGAAAATCTAGACATGCAGTTTTGTTCTACTGGGCATGTTTACAAGTGAATCTGATTAGCGAATGAATCCTTTTACTCAATTTAGTTCAATGATACATTTATCAACAATGGTATGAATGATTCATTTGAAGAGATTTATCTGGTTCACAAATTCATTTGAATCAGTTCCTCGAAGATCTGATCACAAATGCTTAACAGACCACTGGAGATTATTATTGCATACATTTCAGCCTGTTCCTCTCACAGAGCTATTCTATGGCTTGGAGTATAGTGTCCAAGTCAAATGTATTAGTTTTTATAATGCTTGTGAATCCATCTTGAAGCTTAAAAGCTCCAGTTCCCTTTTTGTTTCAAAATTCTTGGAAAGAGACCAATCCTACATACTAAAACTCAGAGCACAGACACTTATGCATGTTCAAGAAAATCTTCAGACAAACTTAACTCTGTCCTTATTAAATTAAAACCCAAACTATTTTCTAATGCATGCCTGTAATGCTTTATGCATATATAAAGTGCCTGATCTGATCAAACCTTTATGGAGCTTTTATTTATAGCCTGTGTTATTGGATATAAGCATGAAAAACTCCGGAGCATTACAAATGCATGGACCACGGTGTTTTAAAAATCAGTAGTGCCTGTTTTGCATGCATTCAAATACAAAGTGTTTTTTTGGAGATAAATGCATATATTTTGGCTATTATTAAAGACATCCCTAATACACTACTTTTGTGCTTTGTTATGATTCGGAACATCAATAAATCTTTATTTTGTAACACTGATTTTGCATTAATCTTAGTGTATCACAACTGTGAAAATGGGTGATACTGGCAGAAGAAAATGTTGCTTCAACTGACAGTAACCAACCATATGATCATAATCTGTTGATCAGGCTGTTTGGATCAGACTGACATAATATCTGAAACCGTTTGCCAGAAGAGTGAGGGTATTCATTTTCCAATCAGGTAATGTTTGCATACAGGAGTGGAAAAATAATTTATGCTCGAATGAGATAAATAAGCATAGAGACGGGAGGTTAAAAGATCATTTAAGAGTTTAAAATGTTTAAAACCTTTATGACATACCATATACTATATAAGTATGTTCTGTATATGGTATGGTATCTATAAGTAGATAGATATGCTGCATGAGTGTACGAGTAAAAAAACCTTTCAAAAGTATATATATATACATTCTTAGGAGATAAGCCATATGTTAAGAAATACGTAAAAGAAAGAGCAGGAAACGCAGCAGCAGAGGATGCGAGAAGAATGGAGTTTGATGCTGGAGCGTCATCATTGCCTAGTGACTCTCCTAGCAACAGGAAACATCTGTTTCAGCGTCGACCAATCAGCAGCCGGTGCAGTATTGCTCGCTGCACAGAAAGGGGATATTTTAAGAGCCGAGAGTGAGCCGAATACTACAGGGGTTATATGAAAAGCAAGACTTCGACATCTGGGGGCGAAGCGTCAAGTTCACGCGGAGCTGAAAACGGCTACATTAGGCACAGCATGAGCTGTTTTTTGAGCCTCTGGTTTGACGAAGAACGCGCGTGCGGGGACTGCTAATGTGGCTTTATAAATAAGGTAGGAATATTTAGCTCTGTTAATCGCATGTATTTTTTTTTTCATCTCTGTGAGCGCACTTAAAAGATAATGTTCTATTTTTACTGCACGCTTTTGTTTATTTTGTAACAGTCATTGCAGATGAAATTCCCATTCTCTAGTGGTTTGGAATTATTTTGGAAGATGCGCGATCTGTGATTCATTCATTAGCGTGGTTGCTTCTACTGCATTGTACAATATAATACACGCATGCATATTCTGTGCTATTTTCAGTTATTGAAGGTACTTATTTGGTACACTGCAGGGGCGATTCTAGGATTTTTTCAACTGGGGGGCACAAGAGGGGCCACGATTAATACAGAGGGGCCAATCTTGTGTTGTTTGAACTGTATATCCAAATCATTTCAAGAGTTCAGTAACCTTTAAAATCAGTAATAAACAGTGTTACCCTATTATTAGTTATTCATTGCTCTAAATCAAAACAATCAAATACAAATTGTATTCACTTTTCACTTTACAAAAGTGAAAGAAAAACTGTAATAAATAAATGAATCCAATGTATGAATAGTGTACGAATCACAAATAATAATAATAATATAATTTATTTATAATAGCCTTATATAATATATATATATATATATAATAGCCTTATTTATATAAATGCAGAATAGCATTAATAATTCATAGAAATAAATACACAATTAATTAATTAATATAACTAATATAAAATTTAATATAACAAATTGTTTTTGTTTATTATCCACATCCCATTCAATTTGCATAGCAGCAGTTGCAGTAAATTTGCATTGATGAATAAACAAAATCTACTTATGTTAAGGCTAATTAATCTTGAGCATATTGATTTAAAAATATCATATATCCATACTTTGTTAGATAGCTACTTGTTCAAAAAGGTAGCTTTAGTTTAAGTAAAATATGTGGATCCTATAGAAATAGCTTAATTAGTCCAGTGTTATTTTAGTATTAGTTATTTATTTTGCTATTTAATCATGCAATAAATATTTATGTATGATTTTTTTTCATTTGAGAATGTTTCTGGGTGTCATCAAATGACGTTTTGTCAATAACTTCTGTGAAGGGAGGGAGAGAGAGCTAGAGAGAGAGCTTTCCAGGGTGCAGACAGCAATCGCGGAGCACCATGGTGATTTAGAACGCCAACTGAATTTATGAGAAATCTACAGACGCAAATATACTAAAGGTGTAGAAAAATAAAGACCTATTTGTGTATTTTGGACTTTTTTTCACCACAAGTCTGAAAGAAGACATGTTATTGAAGACAAACAGCCCCAAATCTCAAAATTGACCAGTAAAAAAACGATGTTTTTGCATGTGTCTCACCCATAGACTGGAAAAAAAGTCTCAAGTGTGCAGCGTTTTTTTTTTTTTTTTTCTCAAGTGTGGAGCATTAGATAAACATCATACGATTTGTTTCGTCACCTCACTTAAGTGAAAAAGTCGCTAATCTACTGCATGATTCAATAATGACTTTATTAGAATTGCAATTATACTTTTTTTTAAACCATTGCTTTAAATTGCGTTGTTGCCTATATCGGCGCGTTGGGACGAAAAATAAGTAAATCGTAACGCAGTAAACCCCTTTTACATTCAGCATCAGAGGAGCATAGTAAATATAATGATTAGCATCTTGGTCTGCTCTAGGAGATAACATCGTCATCGAACCTGGTCTGTCAAACACCGAAAGATGTTAGTACCAAACACTTCTTGCACTGCAACATCTCGCTAATCGAAAAACATAAGCTATGTAAAATAGATCAACTTATCGTGTGCTTTTTTTCGTTGGAAAACAGCAGCTCGCTATTCTTGGTCCTCGTTGAGAAGCATCGCGACGCAATCATGAGTTATTTACTAAACTGAAAGATTATGATTTGAATTTGTGAGTGACAGACAAGTAGAAGGGTGGGGGCACACTGGGGGGCCAATCAGTTTTCAGGAGGGGCCAGTGCCCCCATGGCCCCTCCCCTGGCTACGCCACTGGTACACTGTAGGAAAATAAATAATATTTTTACAAATATATATAAAATGCTACAGCAAAGACCTGTAAGTTGCATTACAATGAGGCTATATTTTCCATAGTATAGAATATTCTTAAATGTTTTGCAAAATTATAAAGTATTTTCACGGAGAATATTAAAGAAACAGTTTTTTAGTACAGTAAATTTTAGTACATTTTAGATTGTGAAGAAATTATGTTTCAAGTCAAATTACAAACCAAAAAAAAAAAAAAAAAATTGTGTGGAATGGGTCACTTCATGTGGCCCACATTAACAGGACCAGCTCAATACTTACAGGCTAATCTTATTTTGTTTACCCTGAGGATTGGATAATGTTGCTGGAAAATAATGATCATGGCTGAATGCAAAATAGTATTTCTAAAATTACATCAGAAAGCGAAAACTATTGCTTTTGCTTAGTGTTGTATAAGATCAAAGACAGCTGAAGAATTCAGATGCAAAAGTACCATCTGAAATTTCTTTCTAAAATTTGCATTTTTATCAGGCTCCTATACGTTTAGGTTCAGTAATACTTTAATAGAAATGGATTAGGTTCAGGTTACTTTAATGGCAATGTATTAGGTTCAGTTTACTTTAATGGCAATATATAGGTTCTTTTCTATGCCATTAATGTGAAACAAAAACTGACATAAATAGGAGCCTGATAAAAATGAAAATTTTAGATGAAAATTTAAGACAGCACTTAGAGGCTTTTGCATCTGAACTCTTCAATTGCTATTTTATCCAGAGTGCTCCTTTAGCAAGAAATCTATAAAAAAATCTAATAACATTTTTAATTGCCTTATTTATTATAAAATAAATAGGCTAAATAAAGTCATTTCATAAAATAAAGTAAATGTTTATGCTTCTGTTAATTTTAACTAAATAAAAAAATAAAAGTAAAATTAAATTAAATATAATAATAATTAAGAATAATTCATTATAGTTATGAGTAATATAAAGATTAATAATAATTTATGCACAATATATATAGCATCAATGTTATCAGTACAATTAAAATAACAAACCGATTTTAGTTCAAACATGTTAATTGGACCTGCTTAAAATGTTTTAAAAATGATTACATTTAATGACGTTTACATTTAGAACTGAACTAGGCCTATACAGCCACCAAAACGTATTGTATTTTTAATTTAACCAATTTTAACAAAGGAAAAATACTTTTTTGTCTTATAGCCTATTTATTCTCTCGACTTATTCTCGAGAGAGAGAATAAGTGCGCAAACTCACACGCAGCCCACACTAATCTTTCCACCCACGCGCACTGCGCGCCGCTGTGTTGACAGACAGAGCAAGCGGCACGTTTCTTTTAGAATTAAGACGTTGTACTACACACGTCACAGCTGCCTGCAGGTGTCGTTACATTTACTACAACAGTTCTTGCCCGATATGTATTCGCGTTTTTGAGACAGAACTACACGAATATCTGTATGTAATCGGGGCTAGTTGTCAAGCATTCACACCAGTATAATTCTAACCTTAATCGGAAAGTAAACAATAAGATTTAGTAAACTATACTGTCTCTTTCTTTCTATGACTAGAAACCATTAGGCAATGTGTGTGAGCCAGAGGAAAGCGTCTCAGGTGAATAGGGGATTTGTCAGAGAGGTGTGTGATTGTGTTTGCGTGAAGCAGTTTTCAGGTAATTAATACACACAACACACAGGCCTTGTTACATAACACTACCTGAAGTCTAATCCACTTTACCCATGGTATAGTGTTAGAAACACTATTACACTGATGGAATTGTTTGTTGAATCATCTTTCACAGTAAGAGATTGAAAAAAAGAGATGTTACATTTGTAAAAATCCAATTTACATCCATTTGCAAAGCCATGGATTTCATAAAATCCCTGTGTGCTCGTCTGCAGGGTCTTTCCTCTAAGACTGCCCTCAACGGTCAACAACGTCGAAAGTCGCCTACTTTAAGCGCAAATATGCGGAAGAGGAGGATGTTCGGGGAAGCCTACATGGATATTTACAAAAAGTGAGTGGCATTTGAAATGTGCTTAATTGCGATAATGTATAAACTCGGAAGCCATATCACCCTGGAGTCCAAGACCAGTTTCCCACTGAAGCTAAGCAGGGCTGAGCCTGGTCAGTACCTGGATGGTAGACGACCTGAGAAAACTAGGTTGCTGCTGGAAGAGGTACTAGTGAGGCCAGCAGGGGGTGCTCACACTGTGGTCTGTGTGGGCCCTAGTGCCCCAGTGTAGTGATGGGGACACTATACAATGTAAAGTGCTTTGAGTGCCTAGAAAAGCGTTATATAAATGTAATGAATTATTATTATAATTATTATTAAACATTAAATTGGCTTTACCTTGTTTGAAAGATTTGAAAAAAGTTTAGAAAAAGTTTCTAAGTTTCTAGACAGACAGACAGACAGACAGACAGATAGATAGATAGATAGATAGATCGTCTCTCCTCACCTCTCTGTCTCCGTCTCTCCTCACCTGTCCGTCTCTCCTCACCTGTCCGTCTCTCCTCACCTCTCCGTCTCTCCTCACCTGTCCGTCTCTCCTCACCTCTCTGTCTCTCCTCACCTGTCTGTCTCTCCTCACCTCTCTGTCTCTCCTCACCTGTCCGTCTCTCCTCACCTCTCTGTCTCTCCTCACCTGTCTGTCTCTCCTCACCTCTCTGTCTCCGTCTCTCCTCACCTGTCCGTCTCTCCTCACCTGTCCGTCTCTCCTCACCTCTCCGTCTCTCCTCACCTGTCCGTCTCTCCTCACCTCTCTGTCTCCGTCTCTCCTCACCTGTCCGTCTCTCCTCACCTGTCCGTCTCTCCTCACCTCTCCGTCTCTCCTCACCTGTCTGTCTCTCCTCACCTCTCTGTCTCTCCTCACCTGTCCGTCTCTCCTCACCTCTCCGTCTCTCCTCACCTGTCCGTCTCTCCTCACCTCTCTGTCTCTCCTCACCTGTCTGTCTCTCCTCACCTCTCTGTCTCTCCTCACCTGTCTGTCTCTCCTCAGCACCTGATCCTGCGTGAGGAGCGCAGCTGCATCCTGCGCCTGTCTCTGCAGAAGCTGCGTTTCCTAGACGACCCTGAGGCTTACCTCCGCCGCTCCGTGCTCATCAATAACCTGCTACGCAAGATCCACCTGGACGAAGCCCAGAGGGAGAGAGAGAAACAGAGATATGAAGAGGAAGAGGAGACGGAGTGGAGGCGGAAGAGACTGAAGGTGGTGCTCAAGGAGTTCCAGCAGTACAAGCTGCTGCCGTATTCATCTTCCCCAGCCTCATGCATCTGTGGCCTGGGCAGCTGCCACACCATGCCCTCCTGATCATGGAGCTTCAATGCTCCTCTACCATTTGGATGATAAAGTATAAGATGTCATCGTGCACATGCAGGGGATTATTCCAACTGTCTACGACTGATTTCCAGGAGCCAGCATTAAGGAAGAAGGGGATTCGGGTTTGTGTGCATTTGAGCTTGTGCTGGTGAGCGTGCACTCTGAGGTTTGTGATGTGACAGGTGTTATCCAGATCAGGGTGTGTTTTTCCAACCGGAAAAAAATATCATCCTGTTATCACTGCCTCACTCTGTTGATATGAACTTTGACCACAGACATTTTGTTTTCATAAATTTGCTTGAGTGAGCTATAATCCTAAGCATTGTTTTCAGGGATAAAAAAGGCAAACAAGAAGCCATGCACCTTGTGGTTGTTATTTTATGTTTTTAGAAGAAAAAAAAAAGAGACGAAAATTACAATTTTAAGTGTCAAAGTCCCAGCTGTTCTTTAGGATAGAGTGATTTTACTAAAGCTTTGTTGCAGTGAAATTTACTTTTTTTGTGTAAGTGGCTAATGATGTCGAACTAGTAATGATTTTTTAAAAGACTTTGAAAGCACTTTATTTTACAGTCCTGTTCCTCATGTACATACTATGTACTTACTATGGTAATTACTTTAACTATGTAATAACTAGGTACTAACCCTAAACCTACCCCTACCCCATGTAGTTACCTTGTATTATCAGAACTTTCTTTGACAAATACACTGTAAGTACACTTTAAGTATATGTAAGTGCATGTACTGTAAAATAAAGTGCAACCAAGACGTTTCCTTACCTACAAAATCAATAAAAAAAAAAAAAAAGGAAAATGTATGAGGGCGAATGAGCATTGAAAATAATATTTCTTTCAAGGCCCTCTGGTTTTTGGTTTAAACAGGGTCTCGCAGTCTGCAAAAAAAAAAAAAAAAAAAAAAAGAAAAAGAAAAAAAAGGTACTTTTCTGTCACCTATCAGGCAGTCCCTTTCAAAATGTACTAATATGTTATTTTAAGGTACTTTTTAAGCACTAATATGCACATTTAAGATACTATGTACCAGCCCAATGGCAGCTTTGTACCTTTTTTCTGGGAGTGTAGTGACATGCAGCTTTCACATTGTGAAAAAACAATTTACTGCATTTGCTACTTGCTACTAACATTGCATACAGACTTTTAAAGGCTTTTGGCAGAAACTGTTACTCATGGTAACTCTGCCATCTAGTGTTATGGCGATGAATTATCAGCTACATAGATTTCTTTGGTTCATTGCTATCAACTGCACTACAGTTTATAACGGTGTTTTACTCTCATTTGTTCTTTTTACAAATTTAGGTTGTCTGTCCAGTTTGTCTGGCCAGTATGCAGAGTTACCAATGCCTCCTTTTACACACAAAGGGATTTTCTACATTTCTGGCTCTCTAATCTTTGGATCTAAAAACCCTAGCTATGTTGGTGTCCGAATATCTTATAACAATGTCCTAGATTCACTCCACAGACCCATGGTTTAACTTATAGGGAAAAAAAGGTATAAATGCTCAATGTAGTGTAAATTCCTCCATTCTTTCTCCTACAGAACCTCAGACGATCCTGTTCTTGTCTCATATTGCTGTACATGTCTCACATATTTTGGTTACATAAAGTTTTCTAACAGGAAAAGTTGTACAAAAATATTTTGGTATGGTTAATAATACTCTAGTTATTAATATTTTGTGTGTTTGTTTATGCGCATTTGTATGTGTATTGTAATTTTTTCAAAATCTGAATGTAATTTACTGAAACCTAAATTCAAAGTGCTATCTTTTGGACATTTCAAAGCATAGACACAAATATCCAGTTTATTTTGAAATGGAGTTATTTTTTGTTTCAAAGAGAACACTTTTGCTCAGAGAATTTAGTGCTATTTTGCCAAAAGATTTAAAAGGAGCATATGAGAATTGTCTATTTTCATGGCAATCAAATAAAATATAATATTGAATGTTTCACTAAGTCCTTTCTGTTTATCTGTGTAAATAAATATATGCAGATAAAAATTGTTCCTCCAGCATGTGCAGCTGCTACAGAGTCACAGTGATGATGGGAGACCGGTATACACTGTACATTTTTTTTATTTATTATTGTTATTAATGCTCAAAAATCAAGAATAGTACACAGAATAATACAGCTGTCAACATAAAAGTGGTAGACAATTATAACAACAAAAAACAAAGCAGAAACAAACAACAACAACAAAAAAGATCAGAAAAAAATAATAAAAATGGCTTTACAAACTAAAATAATTAAATTGAGAATTACATGTCATTAAAGATTCACAGAAAGATAAAGTTTTTAAGGCTTTTTTCTAGAAACCTTTATCTATGTATCTAAATGAATGAATAATAAAAAAAAAGCTTAAATTAGATCGAAGCTAACATTAAATGATGTTACCGAAAACAGTTTCTGTGATCCAAAGAGCACTAATAAATTTGGTGGCGCTTTAACTGAACTCCGAAAAGAAAATCTCATGAATATTCATGTAAGCTCCGCCCAGTGTCACAAAAATCTCAGACAGACGCCAAATATTCCGGAACACCAGGCTAGACACCGCGTGGTCTGCTTTGTGGCATTAGAAACCATTGAGCTGTGTTTAAATATAAAAACGTTTTCACTCTAAAAGCTTTGTGGTTTAAAAATATAAAAGGATTATTACGACGTAAGCATGTAATTATAAATCAGGCCACACATTCCTTCTTAATAATGAACTCATGTTGATTGACCAATAAATCCACAGCGCTGTGAAAAGTAACAGCTACCACGTGACAATGCTGGCTCTATGATGTTTCAGGGGCGGGTTGGGTAACATTTTAAACGTGTATAAAGTAAATAATTATATTTTATAGCAGTTGGATTAATATCAAACAATGACGTGTTAAAATATTAATAGTATTATTTAGACACATGGTACTTAGACCGACCAATCACAGACAATGTCCGGGGTGCTAAGCCTCTCCCATTTTAACTTGTGGTCGGGTCGCGCAGATCTGTCATTAACCGGATACGGCGTAGAGGTCGGATTGTAAACCGCTGCAACTAACGTTGGATTTTTTGGGGTTAATTTTTTCTTCGTATGTCTAGATATAACCTCATACGTTGCTATATAGTCTATTTGTCTTCAATTGGGCGTTTTGTTGCTATAATGACAGAAATGGAGGGGATGGTTTAATAACCCACAGCACGGTTCATTCTCAGTAAGTTAGGTCCAGTTTCTCCCGGTCTTACCGGGTGGGTTCAACTTAGGCAGTTTGTCGCTAGACATGGCAGGCGGGTTGAAAGCGGGATTCGTGCGGCTCATGGACTATTTGCAGGATCCTCAGCACGTCGCGCGCTTCCAGCGGATTTGTGGGGTACGCGAGACCGAACCTCGTGACAGACTTCGTAACGGGGCACCAAGCGCTCGCCACGGGGATGTTCAGAACGGAGGCGGGGATGCCACCCGCCGTAGACCAGAGAGCGGCAGAGGGAACGGCGCTGCAGGAGAAAACGGGCAGGTCCTGGATAAAGACGGGATCGAGGCTCAGGGATCCGCGGTGAAGCCGTTGCGCAGAAACTCTCTCACCGGAGACCTCGGGCAGGAGTTCATAATCGACAATAAGTTTCTTTTCTACCTGTTCACGCTTGGCACTGAGCTAGGGAACGAGCTGTTCTATATCTCGTTCTTCCCGTTCTTCATGTGGAACGTAGACGCGTATGTGAGCCGCCGGCTGGTCGTGGTCTGGGTGTTGGTCATGTATCTCGGCCAGTGCACGAAAGATGTGATCCGGTGGCCGAGACCTGCCTCACCTCCGGTGGTCAAGGTGGAGATGTTCTACAACTCGGAGTACAGTATGCCCTCCACGCATGCCATGTCCGGTACCGCCATACCCTTGTCCCTGTTCCTGCTGACCTACCGTCGATGGGAGGTAAAAAATCACACCATTCAGTGCATGTATGATATTTAAGTAGATGAGTGTCGCGTGACTTTCCACAAAGCAAAAGTGTCCCCAGATATATATATATATATATATATATATATATATATATATATATATATATATATATATATATATATAGTAATGTTTTTTTTCTTTGTGTGGCTAGATGAGTTTCAGTTCCTTGCCTCCAGCAACCTGTCACTCACGTGAAAAATAGCAATTATCAAACAACCAACCACCCCCCACACACACCCCAACTTTTTTCACTCGAGGGGCCGTTTCACGCAGAAATATGTTAAGTTAGGGAAGAAAAGTTTTACATCATGTTGACTTTAATCCTTTTTTTGTAGAATAACTACTATTTAAATAATAAGACGATCATGCTGCATGAAATTAGATTCCTTCCTATTAGAATGAAAGCCCATTTCCACATCATAGTAAAAAAAGCAATTATTTGAAAAAAATAAAAAAAACTTTCTTAAGCAAAAACATGCGTCAATATACAGACACCTACAGGCATTTTTACATTTAAATTAAGGCATTTTTGGGAGTATTTATTGCTCTTTTTATTAGTAAGCAGCACCATCCTCACAAGTTTAAGAGGTTTCTGTGAGGACATTTTCAGATGGATAGTTAAACTAGTATGCAAAGGCACCTATTTAGGTGGATTTTCAAGATCTGGCTGTGCAATCATTTCATCTGTTAAAATCCTTTGCTGTGTGGGTGTTAAAATATCTCAAAACAATGTTCTACATTATGTGCACTTACTGAGTCCATTCATTAAATTGATTATTTTTTATTTTGTGCACAATCCAGCATAATCATCTTTATCCCCATTTAAAGGCCACCTTTAAACCTGTGCTAAGATATGTATTCATACTTGTATATTAGTCAGCATTACCAACCTTAGATTATGAAGCTAACCCTACATTGGAGGCTGGAAGGCATAAAGTGTAAGTTTCCTTCACAGGGTAATGAATGAACATTGTGAAACATGAAGAACAAGATAACCCAGGGTGTACAAAAAGGTGTTACAAACATAACATTCTTTTATGTCTTGCAGGATGATTTATTATCACTGGTAATTTTAGTAAATATATTAAAGAGTATTATAACTATATTTGCAGGTTATCATGACCTGATAACACCTACAGTAGATAACAAAGTAATATAATATGTGCCATTTGTTCTTCATTGCTATTTACCTTGTGGTTAGAAATGTTTACAATGTCAAATCAGGAGGTCAATGTCATTTAGGTAATATTGTGATATAACCATTTATCCTATTGTAATTGCACAGGCCCTTTAACTATGAAATGAGACTGTTCTTGAGAAATGTTGCCAACCATTACAGAATGACCTTTAGAATACACACACAACATTGAGGGGTTTGACCCTAGAAAATGCTCACACGTGTTTAACCTTTGTGCTTATAATATCTATCTCACAGCTAGATAGAACATGGCTACATTCTCTTGAAGTCACAGTATGACATAATGCTATAAATTACTGAGTAAATTGTGAATTTTCATTTTTGGACAGATGTATTCTCTGGTTATGTGTACAGAGGCTTTCAGGGAACTCCAGTGTTTGCTGTGGGTTTTAGAGACTAGTGGCTTTGAATGTACTAGGCAGTGTTGTTTAGTTTAGTCTTATCTTAAAGTGCTGAGGTTGATTTTGGCGCACTCATACGTGTCATTGCTATCAGTCATCAGCCAATGGCTTCTGCTGGCTCACTTGATAAGCACGCTTTCTTCTTATCTTTTTCACTTTAGCCATGCTTTGTGTGTAGTCTGTTTTTTTTAATTACACTCTTTTATCTGTTATCTTGTTTTTTTCTTATCCTCCTCTTTGGATTTCTTTTTTAATTTTCTTTTTCTTTTTGGAAAAAGTTTTCTGTCTCTTCAGGTGCAATTTTTGTGCACACATTAGACATATCCAGTCCATTATATATTAATTATAATTTTATCAGTGATTATATTGGGAATACATTGAAACCAGTGGCCGATGCTGGAAATTTGAATGTTTCATTCTTTCTATTTCTATTTAACACTGATTTATTACTATAAAATGCTTCTGCCAAATGTAAATGAGAGGCAAAAAATGACTGTTGAGTCATAAGTCTGTGATGTCTGAGATAAGAATTTCAAGAATATTTTTAGCCATGGGTCCCTTAATATGGTTCACTCAGTTTTTTGGGTAAGTGTTTGTGTTTATTTGAATTTGTGCGAAGATGCTTCAGCAGTATTAAGCAACACACAAACATGCTATGCACATAAAATAAAACTTCCTCAGTCTCTTGCTGGCTAGCACTCCTACTGTTGTCTTGGAGATTACAGCCACATTAATAATGCAGTATACTTTGTTTACACATACAGTCTTAGCATCAGAGGTCTAGCTTTCTATCTCACACACACCAGCATACACAGCTGGAGAAAGCTCTCACACACAAATATAGTCTATAATCAGAGGCAGATGCGCATATGAGGTTAGCTAAGGCTCAGAGTCAAATGAAAGGGAGAAAAAGATCTCTGTGAGTTGGTTCAGCATGTGTTCCAGTGTCTGTGTCATGTGGTCTCAGGACATGAGGTGCGGTCTGGATAACCAAACATGCTCTAACTCTATGTTTGAATCCTTGGTTTTTTAATGGTCATGTTTCTTATGTTCATCTAAATCCCTTGACTCTGTGTTTACCCTGCAGTTACACTGTGTGCTACATCAAGTTAATTTGTTCTGTTCGTCTAGAAAGACATACATAATTCTCCTTCATAGTTTTATAGTTCATTTGGTTTACTCTTAAATGTAAACTCAACGTTTAAGTCATTTATTTTATGCATTGGAAGTGAAATGCTTATGTGATTTGATTTTATCTTCTATTTATCATGTCTTCTGATCCTTTGCCACAATTCATTGCAGTAGGCAGAAGCCATGGCATTAGCTCAACCAATGACATGAGTTTGAGGCAGAGCTTTTCTGTTTGTTGACCAATAATAGTCATCATTTTTGCAATTCCAGTTGGTGATGGTAGTGGCACCGAAATTACATGTTATACATTTTAGTTGATCAAAACTTTTTCTTTTAATTGTGTTATCACTCCTGCCAAAGGAGATATTTTCCACATAACAGACACATTTAACTGTTTGTATAAGTCCTCACTTTCTCTTTCATTCAGGTGATGTCTTTTGCTTAGGCAAAGCAGAACTTGGAGGTTAAATGTTTTGAAAAAAAAATGTTTTTTTTCGAGTTTCACTGAGCTGAAGGGAACAGTCCTGTTCCCTTTTATTCTTCTGCACTGAATGGAAATCCCTGAGTTTAAGCAGCATTTTATTTGCTGTGTCATTTTCTTGGCAGCTGGAGCCATTTATTGTAAATCCACCACTGTACATGTTTAAACATGAACGTCAATGCATACAAATCTCTGCTGGAGTGTTTAAACTCCGCAGTAATCTGTCTGAGAAGGATGTGAGCTGCCAAAGGAGCAGATAAGCAGCTTGATTCCAATGAACGATAGGAATGTGTTGCTTTTTAACCTTCATGCAAGTTTAAGCAATTTGATACAAATTAATGTTGTACTGTAAATAATTATGCAATGTAAAATTATATCTGCTAAAATACAGAGAGTGTTTATGATTATATTATAATTTTGTTCATTAGTATAATCGCTTAAAAGTGTGGCAGATCTTTTTGAAGTTTCATGCTATGGTTCTCTCTTTATCCGCCTGACCATCTTTTGCTTTGTGGGACAGTAATTGTAGATAAATGGTTGTTTTATGCTGTGCTGAGGGATAGACTTCAGTGTTTGTTGGTTGAACGGCCATTATACCTCGAGGGGGGTCCATCTATGGACAAATGTATTATGCAAGTGGCAGTGATGCGAATGGTATCGCTCAAAGATACTACCATGGACACTTGAGACATATAGATACACACCCAGAACAGATACCCTTCAGCTTCATGAAAGCAGGTTACCATTAGCTGTGGTGTCATGGTGACACTCTGGCAACAGCCAAACATGAGGATTGTGTGTGTGTGTGTTTTGTGTTTGTCTGCACATGTCTGCATGTGTGCGTGCTTGCTTGTTTTTTTTTTCTTCAGAAAACCATCGGTGTATAAGCTGATACTCTGCTTGAATGTCCAGTTAATACAGCCAATTTAATAGCTTTCAGCTGGTGTCTTTGTTTGATCTGAGGACCTTAGTGATGCAGGTGAAATTTACAACCTCACCCCAGGATGTTGTTCCTTCTGATATCATTAAAGGTTCTTTTGATATATTTGTTTATAGCGTCCAAATAATTATCAATTTCTGTTTAGTCTCGGGCACTGTTCCTGCGTTTTTAAAGCATGCAGTTGTCCATCCACTGTTTACAAAGCGCAATGCTGATTTAAAATGTTTGAATAATTATCGTCCTATTTCAAAATTGCCTTTCCTTTCAAAAGTTATGGAGAAAGTTGTCCTATCGCAGTTACTTCCGTTTTTAAATTCAACTCTGGTATTTCAACCTTTTCAATCAGGTTTTGCAACTTATCATTGGACTGAAACGGCTTCGCTAAAAGTGATGAATGATTTGCTACTTGCTGTGGACTGTGGTTAAAATGCAGTTTTGATTTTATTGGATTTGAGTGCTGCTTTTGACACAGTTTATCACAACATCCTTTTATCACACCTTGACCACTGGGAACTGGTATCATCGATACAGCATTATTGTGGTTTAAATCATATTTTAAATCCAGGACAATTTTAGTGGCTATCGGCCAGTTTTCTTTATCATCAGTTTCTCTCCATTGTGGGGTTCCTCAAGGGTCCATTCTGGGTCCATTACTTTTAATCTGTACATGCTTCCACTTGGTAATATGATTAGGAAATATAAAATCTCTTTTCATTTCTACGCTGATGATTCTCAGTTATACGTTCCATTAAAATCTAGACATTGTTTGCAGCATATTTGGACTGTCTGAAGGACATTAAAATATGGATGGAAAATAACTTCCTCCAGCTAAATAATGAAAAAACTCAGATGATTATTTTTGTACCTCTAAAACCAGAAACTCAATAGTTAATAATTTAGGCAGTCTTACTCCATATGTTAAGTCACATGCAAAAAATGTAGGTGTTATTTTTGACTCTGAGCCTTGCCTTGAAAAGTTAATTATTCAGTTGTTAAAAGCAGTTATTATTAATTGAGAATAATTTCTAGACTTAGATCCACACTTTACTTTCAAGACTTCAAAAAAGTTATTCATGCATTTATCACATCACGACTGGACTACTGTAATTCCTTATACCTAGGTCTTCCCCAATCTTCACTGGCTCATTTGCAGGTGGTCTTGAATACAGCGGCCAGATTATTAAATGGTGCAAAAAACTTGATCATATCACTCCAATTTTAGCGTCGCTCCACTGGCTTCCTGTCTCCTTTAGAGTTTAATTCAAAATTTTGTTGATTGTTTTTGAAACACTTAAAGGACAAGCCCTATCATACATTTCTGATCTTATCTCATTTAATTCTGCTCTTAAATCCCTCAACTCTGCTAATGGAACCAGTTGCCACCTGACCTGATATTAAGAGTGCTCCATCTATTTCGGTTTTTAAGTCTAAACTTAAAATGCCTTTTTATTCTATGGCCTATCCTGATTTTTTATTTCTGGATAAATATTGTTATTTTGTATTTTATTATTTTATTTTATACTTTGCTATATTTTATGATTGTTTGTACAGCACTTTGGTCAGTGTAAGATGAATTTAAATGTGCTCTATAAATAAAATTTACTTACTACAACTCATGGAAATGACAGAGTGTAAGACATAAGATTCCTCTTTTTTTTTGGCATCTGCTGCAGTCATGTGCATGCAAACAGATAAAAGCAAATCATTCCTGTGTAATACTTTGCTTGTAATTCATATACATTTATATACATTGATGGACTAGCCTGTTCCTTTTCTAATTCACCTGAAGCAGTTTAAAAATCCTTTTTAGGTTCTGACTGTGCAGTTTGTGTTGTAGATAAAATGTGAACAATGTTAACCATTAAATTAATTTACACATAAATCAGATGAAATTATGAAGTTATGGAAACACACAGGTAACCAATGGTTAACCTCTATGGCAGGACTTTTGCTTAGTTTCATTGTGAAATTTAGCAAAAGTTATCTCATACCTGAAGCATATTCTAAACTGCTGGTTTGTTTCCACAGTATCCTATGCTGTTGGGTCTCTCTCTGGCCATCAGCTGGTGTGTCCTAGTGTGTTCGAGCCGCATATACATGGGCATGCACTCCATACTGGTAAGACAAATTAAAATAACTAAAACATTTTTTATTAAATAATAAATAGTTTAAAGATGTAATTTGTAGAGATTTTTTTTTTGCATATTGTACTAATGAATGAGTAAATTAATTAATGCACACCATGGCAATATAATTGCCATCGACTAGTACATTTTTATTTATTTTTTTGCCAGACTGATATACTATATACACACACACACACACACACACACACATATATATTAGAGCTGCAACTAACGACTATTTTTTCTGTCGACTAATCTAACGATTATTTTTTCGATTAGTCGACTAATCTAACAATTATTTTTATTACAATAAATAATTAATCTAATGTTCTTTTTTTTATTAGCTAATTAATCCTTTGGATAACTTTACCAAAATAATATGAGTACAACTTCTAATATAATATTTCAACCTTTATTCATTTTCAACTTATGTGGTTGAAGTTTTTACAGTATAAAATAAATAAGAGGCAAAGAAAATTATTTTACTATGGTAAATATGAGCTTATGATAGCATTCATAATTAAACCACAGTAACCATAAATTTACAGTTGTCTGAGACGTCATGGAATGTTCTTTAGCATCACAAACCAAACCATAAAATGTAGTCAGGGTTCTGCTATGGTTTAGCATGGTATCCAGAGATCTGGAGCTGATTTGGGGTGGCTCGGTGGTTTGTGACTGTTGTCTCGCGGCACGCTGTCGGGTGGGCAGCCCCCACCCGACTTCAACTTCCAGTCAAGTTCCTTGCCGCCTGGATGTAAACAAACAGTGTGACGCATCGACGCATTTCACGCACGTCAACGTATTTTTGTAGTCAACGTAATCGATGACATCGACGCGTTGTTGCAGCACTAATATATATATATTTGGTTGAATCTGATACACGCACACACACATACATTTGTGTATAATTGATTCAACCAAATTGGCTTATCTTTGTAAAATGGCACAGCTTCTTAAATCTTTAGTCATTCAAGCATTACATTCAAGCATTATATTATAGTATACTACTATACTAACAATATACAATGCACTAGGATATTTTTCAAATAAATCAAGTGTAACGCTCATTTAACGTACAGAACACAGTGAAAATTACATGAATATCACAGTGGGCAAATGCATATAGTGCAGCATAATTTGAAATCACGAGTTTCAAGTTTTTAAAGCGTTCAGTTCACACAGACCGAACGTCACACAGAGAACATGCGATCATGCTGAATAGAAATGCACACTTTAAGATCTCACAGCTGGATTAGACTGAGTTTGTAAGATTTGTGATATTAAATGTTCATTAGCCATTCAAAGGTTTGTTTAAATGATATAAGTTTGTACATTTGCTTAATGCTGATGGCAAAAGTTTTCTAATGTTTCCCTTTCTATTACTAATAATATAAAAGCAATCGTTAATTGTTGTATACATTAATTTCTTTGTTTAACCGTTCTATCCGATTATTAGACAAACTTCTATACATATTAGACAGAACTGTTAATGACGACAGCAAACGAGGGAGAGTGTGATCTGTATGCACTCAGGCGTTGCCGCTCTCAGTACTATCAAAATAAAAGTCTGGTGCACTGCCTCGAACACATCGGCCAAGCAGAAAAACTTATCAGCCGATGCCGATATTTGAAAAAAAAAATTCAGACGATATATCGCCCTTGGTGATATATTGGTCGACCACTAATCAGCATCACATGGGTGACATACACATACTTGTTTTAAGGCAGTCACTCTAGGAAAAAAAAAATCTCTGGTGTTTCTTTACTGGGTCAAATAATTGCCAGCAGTAGTGTTTATTTGGGTGTGGATGCAGGTCAATTTAATGTACAGCCAGTAGTTATCATAGAATAACCCTCCGACAAGGTGATCAGGACCCTGACTCGAAGCGGAGGGGTCTTGTGTCACCCTGAATGGGGTCATTCTGCAATAACAACCGGCTGGAGTTACATTATCACACTTATTACAAGGTTACTTGCCACATAAGTAATTAATTAGACACAAAATATTGATTTGAGTTTAAATATTTGAATGCAAAGCTAATGTGAAGACGGCAGTTGTGAGCAAGGTGGCAAGTTCAAACTTCAAGGACATTTAAGAAATACAGTGCATTCACACCACTTATTACACAACATTTCACCATATAAATAATTAAGGAGGTAAAAGATATTGATTTAAGACATTTTTTTTTGTTAGTTATCTTATAATCCATTACAAATGGACAAAACAATCGTCTCAAAATGGAAGCAGTTGAAATGAGAGAGCAAGTCCGTAATTAAATAATTGTACACACATATTGAATTGAGTTTTAATATTTTATTAGCTAACCAAACTCAAAGCTTCCACGAAGAAAAACTGTTCCTAGCAAGAGTATAGTGCTGACTTCAGTTACCCGGATGAGCTTGTTATCAGCTTTTACCGGTTGTTATCGAGGGATAAGAATCAGAATCAAGTATTCCACAGAGCCATGTAATCAGTCTTTACAAAACATTTAGCCTTTTTAAAGGAAAATCACGCATGGCTTGAATAATTAGTGTGTTTGTGTGACCTGAGGCTACTCTAATAGACTGTGAGCAGCCTGGTTTAACTACATCCATCTGTTTGGGTCTCATGTTGCCCGATGCTGCCTCAAAATCCACATTCATTATTAGCATGTATCATGCACTTGTACAAATCTTGTTACAGTAACAAACAGTGTCATTTTGCCACATGATTTCAACTGTTGCCGAGGTGTCTGGATGACACGTTTTTTTCCCTCATTCCTGAAAATGTGATGTTTCATCGGAGCGTTCTGTTCTATGTCTGCTCTAAGCAGTAATATCACCCTCAGAGTGACCTCATCCATCTGGGGAGATGAGTGGCTGTTGCCCTAGAGATTGTTCCCTTGGCAACTGTGGGATTGTCTTAACACTCATATTCACAAGACAAAAAGGGATGATGAAACCAACCAGAAGACACAGTCTACACAGTCTATATATAATAATTTGAGATATATATATATATATATGAATAGTTTGGTTCCAAAACACTACAAATGCCATAAAAAAAAAAAAAAAAAAAGGAATTCTGTCAAACTCAGTATTGTATCTGGTCAGAGTTATTTGGTAATGTTTTCTCCCTTTTTTTCCAAACCGTGACAAACGCCAGTCTCCTTTATTTTACAGAATGTGATATAACCGCTCGACCAATCACAGCGCACCATTCCACACACTCTACACAGTAATGGCGGCGCTTTAATACACCTAGTTAATACATCCTAGTTTTCCTCATCGACTTTGTACTTTGTGATCAACAAATTTTGGTTCCAAACATTTTGGTTGGTGTGTACAGGTATTTATTTCTCCTGTTGTTCCTCTTTTTCCTTCGTACATGCCGTTCTTGTTTTTGTAGCAATGTTTTCAGAATGACATTTGTTTATTAGGTCAAACTTCCTCTACAGATTTACATGTCAAATGAGATGATATTCAAATATGTACGTTCTCTACACCAGCCTCTTTCAAATGTATTTAACCTTTTGTTTTTTAATGACGTCTTTGGGTCTCACAGGCGTTTTGTTTTTATTCCTGTGGTTTGTTGTTGATATATCTGTTTTTTATGTATGCTCTCCAGGACATTATTGCTGGTTTTCTGTTCAGTTTGCTGATCCTGCTGGTCTTCAGTCCTGCTCTGGAAATCATCGACACCTTTAACCGCACGCATCCGTATGCGCCGCTCCTCATCATCTCCCTTCACGTAGGACTAGGCCTCTTCTCATTCACCTTGGACACCTGGAGCACCTCACGTGGCGACACTGCCCAAATCCTGGGCTCTGGGGCAGGTATCGCCTTGGCATCCCACATCAACTACCACCTGGGCCTTTTGCCAGACCCACCTGCATCAATGTTGCCTCTTCAGCCCCCATCTGTCACCCTCAGCTTGATCGGACTCTGTCTACTCCGCTTTCTCCTCGGTGTCATCATTCTCTTGGCTACCAGAGCCGTAATGAAGGCTCTCACCATCCCGCTCGTCTGCTGGCTCTTTGGGATTCCCAGCAACGACGTTCGGAAAGCCAGGCAGCACATGGAGGTAGAGCTGCCATATCGTTATATCGTCTATGGAACAGTGGGGATAAATGCTCTTTTCCTTGTGCCTTTCCTTTTTGCATATGTGGGCCTATTGTGATTAGATGCAAGAAACACCAATTCTTACGACCAATAAGAGCCCAACTGGACTGCAGAGGCAACTCCCTTTGAATCAGTGACTGGATGGAACTAATGCCAATCGTGTAACACTGTGCTGCATCTTCCAGATGACTCGTTTTCCATCATTTACACTGTAGTTTTATCAGATGTTCTATTCAAAACACCTGTTTGGTGTTGATCCAGAGAATATTGATTTTTTCTATGCAGTTTGCATTGCATGTATAGTACAGTAGCATATCAGATTCTATTCTTATCGAAAATTGTTTGTTATATTTTTCGCAAGCAATACAGCATTTTTGCTAATTATCAAAGTTTAGAGGAATTTTGACCAATCTTTTGACAAGTTTTGTTCATGCCACAGTAGGATGACCCAAACTCTTGCATCAAGAGTTGACTGAAACTTCTCTTTTTTTTAAGGTGCAAAATCTCTGTGGAGCTGATGCCAGCAGTTATGTTTCTTATGTTTGTGAGATTTGAATCTGAAATCTCAAATGTTAATAGAAAAGGCCAGCATTGGGAGTAGCATTGATCTTTGTAGTCATTTTGTTGTAGTTTATTGAGATGTATAATTTCAGATCTAAAGCAAGAAAGAATATTTCTCCAAAGACCTTTGTAATGATAGAAGCTTTAAACGAATAGTTCATGCAAAATTAGAATTCTGTCATCAATTTAGCCTCACGTTCAATAATTGACATTCATTCTTCTGTGGAGCACAAGAAAATATTTTGAGAAAAGTCTTTTTGTGCATATAATGGAAGTCTATGGACTCTAAATTGGTTCCCAACGTTCCATCTTGTTGTCCACGGAGAAAGTAAGTTGCACAGGTTTGGAATGAGATAAGGGTGAGTAAATGATGACAGAATTTTCTTTTCTTTTTTCACTGTCCATTGAACTGACCACTCCATTAAAACGTCTTGTTGATGCACTCATGAATTACATATTGTTTATTACTGGATTTTTTGTTTTTATATTAAATACATGTCAGGGAGTCTGGCTCGTAATCAGAATTTTATTAGATGTTAAATCTCAGTCTGCTTATATTCCCTGTAAGTTGCTGCTTAGAAGTGTGTGTGTGTGTGTGTAAATATGTGCAGAAAAGCAGCACTTGACCAATAAATGCATTTAGCTGAGTGTTTTCAGTCAGGTTGAAACACTCGTAAATGTCAGGTTTGTCACTCAGCCTATGAATAAATGATAATCATAAAATGATAGTTAAGGTTGTGTTTGGTTATAGTTAAGATGAATTTGTGGTACTGATTTAAATGCACTTCCCAGATTGCACTGCTCTGCTGCCTACTGTTGTGCATGTCGCTGGTTTATTGCATGACACTGCTGTGTGCGTGTTAATACTCTTCCTGTGGCCTTGTGTGTCTTTGTGCACACTTATGTTCCTTTTTTGCTGAAAGAGGTGGTTTCCTAACTCCTCACTTCTGTAAACAGGATTGTTTAGGAATCTCTGAATGATGAGACAGCCAGTTACTCTTCTCAGCTGAATTCAGTGCTGACCTTGGACCCTACAACAATGCAGATCTTTGTCATTTTAAGGTCAGAGGTTATAGGGAAGAGGCAAAGTTGCTTTCTGGACCAATTGGGCCTGTTCTTTACCACATGGTTCCATAATATGTATGTGTTTATGAATGGCAGTAGGTAGATTGTAGCATTTTTCTCAGGCTTGTGTTCTAGTAATGTCATGTGTTGTTTATGACCAAATATGAGTGCTTTCAGTGTTTTTAAATCTATTATGTAGGTTAGTTTTTCTCTTTTCGCTCCTAAACTGTATCTGCAGATTTTCAAAAGATTGGATTGCATATCATTCAAAAAGCTCAAGACATGCTTTAGCCCTTTCTTGTTTATTTTATGTTTTATAACAATATTTTTAAATAATTTGATAACATTGCCAATCAAAAGATAGTACTCCCAGGTCATTTTACCTCATATTCCCATGTCTAAATGAAAACTATTTCCCTATAATCAGCACCAAATGAACAAAAAGGCAGCAGAATCTGTGTGGTCCTGCTCATGACCTAGATCAATCTCATGACAAAACTGGTCCAGTGGTGGAGTTTTCATTTGAAAGTGCTTTATTTCCTTTGATTTGGTTTTCTGTGGTTTATTAGAAATTACACAGCTTATTCTGAATAAGCAGATCCGATTTGGATACCACACAGTGCCTTTTATATAAATCTCTGTGATATTTGATAAGCACAGACAATTATTCCCATCTGTTTCTTTTCCATTCTTCTTTCATACAAAAAGAGCATTTGACAAAATTTAAACCTAAGTGGAACATTCTGAATCAGAATGACTGATTGCTGCTCAAACCATTCTAATTCATGCTATGTTGTGTTTTTAAATCTACTTTAAAAAAATAAAAATGTTGCAAATAACTGAAATTATGCAAGTTTAAATTGGAGTATGAAATTACTAAAACTTAAATAGAAATTAAAACTTTATATTAAAAAAAAAACTACATGACAAAACTAAAAAAAGGCTAGTTCAGAATACTTTTCAATACTGTAATAACATTAAAAAAAAAATACAAAAATAAGACCGTGTTTATCTGTGATTAGCGCTACATCTTGTTTAGTGTTTTTCAGAAAAAAGAAAAAAAAGTTGCATGTTAAATGTCATTTATCCTCCACTGGTGTTCACTTTGCTGTCATAACCATGTCATGAATATATTACAGAAATTAACATTTGTATAATTTGAACAGACACCCTCCCATTGCTTTGGATGTTTATTTCAATGTTAAGCCACTGAGTTGGATGGTTTAAAATGTCTGTTTGGTTGTTTTGCTACGTATGGTGTTTTCATCATCATTTTTCAGTCTCTGTACCAAATGTGTCCCATGAAGCTTTGGATACTGTATGCGTGTTTATGTAAATTGATATTTTGGAGTTTTGTTTCTTCTGTGTGATATTAATCTTGGTCTTTTTGATTTCCATTTTGATTATCTGTAAGTACAGATGACTTTGCCATCTCTACATATTGTTGGAGGCATTGTTAAGAGCTCAATGTTGTTGTATTATAAAACCTGCAACTATTAAAAATAAAACAAAATTAATGTGTAACTTCTGAACTGAACATTCAGACAAAACCAAAGTCTGCTGACTTTCATCCAGTGCTTGACAATGGAAGAATCAAACTCCCAGATGAGAAAAAATGTAATGCACAAACCAAGTCGACACAGATAACCTCATGGTTAGTGCATTTGAGTCGTCGACAACTACGCTCACATTGACCCGAGTTCTATTTGCATCTCGAGGTCCTTCACTGTTCCTGCTTCCCTCTCTCCACCCAATACCTTCTCTCGAAATAAAAAAGGCAAAAAAGTGCATAAATATAACACAATACAAATGACCATGCTAGAATGTAGTTTTCTAAGGAGACCTGTTCCCTTATATTAATAAAATGGCTTATTAATAAAGCTTTCTTTAAATAGAAATTGTTATCTGATAATCTTTATTGTTTTCTACATCATTACGTTTTAATATGATGCTCAATAAAAGCAAAAAGGCTATTACTTTGGTCTGTTTTTGAGAAAAAAAAAGAAAGAAAGAAATGGCATCATACAGAATCATATGACTGAGTTTGACAAACACACATTTGCTCAGTCAATGTTCCACAGGAAGCGTAAGTGTTACTGCTGAGATCAATGATTTCTCTGTAATGCCTGAAATATTGATCTACATGTTTGAGCAATCCTGAGCATGCTTAGCCGGAAAGTTTTGCCCTGGCAGTTCACAAAAAAAAAAAAAATATAGTCATATAAGATGTACTATATTAGGAAAATGAGCAAGAGCATATTTGTGTTCATTAAAAAAAAAAAAATTACATATGGTTTTTTCTTTTGTATCATATTCGAGGCATTCAGATTTTAAAATGATATAGTGATGTATTGAGAACATTTTCACTTACACAAAAGCAGATGTTTTTATGTATGGCCAAAAAGTAAAGATAAAATTCTGAGCTTGTAATGCAAATCAATGAGATCCTTATAACTAATATCATGTATAATCAAGTGAACATGCTTCAGTCCAGTAAAATATCACTGATATTAAAAACGTTTTTCTTACTTTTACTTTTTTTTAAATAAATTCAAGATTTCACTGCAAAAAGACACGTGTAACATAACCTGAAAATATTAACTTTTAATCAGACAAATGAAGGCATGTAGTAAATTGTGAATGACAGGTTTTTCAGCACAATGTCGATCATGTCGATCATTTAGATGCCTTAGAAATTTATATATCACATACGATGCAGTAGGCTTCATAGGGTTACAGATAGGTTGTTTTGTTCTGCTTGCTGGCACAGGCCTGTGTGTGTATGCATACCTACTCGGCACACACTGTATTCTATACTACACACACCTCTTTGCTTCTCATCATGCACTCAGCCACAAATACACTCGGCAATAAGCTGGAGCAGCTTTACTAAGTTTTACATCTCATGTCAACTGAAATGTCAAGTCATTGCTATTTAATATAGTCCTGTTATTTAGAAAGTTCTGGGGACTTTAATGCAGTCCCTATCTCTACAGGCTAAACGTGAACAAAAGGACAGGATTTTTGGAAATATGATCATAAAGGTCAACATGGGCCTGCTGTACTGCTCAAGTCAGCAAAACACTTCCCGTCTTCATCTGATGACAGTGCTGATTGTTGTTTCACTCCTGTTTGTGTCCTTTGGGGGTTTAACAAAAGAAGACAAGGGGACAAAGGAAATCTCATCACAATGACGATAACGCTTGTTACTCCTTCACTCTCCGATATAAATGTCCCAGGTATTTCTTCCTGTTTAATCTTCTCCATTGGTTTTTTGAAAACAGAAGAAGCTTAACGAGTTAACAGCTGTACAAGCTTGTAATTGTAAGGGTTTCTGCAAAGCACCACATGTTACAAGTACAACTTGTTTTGAAATGACTTACAGAAAGAAATTATCATTGGCATGTATATTAGAAGGATGAATGAATGAATAACGCAATGTTGAATATGCCATGTCGTTTGATTGATTAAACTTTATTCTCGCCACGAATATAGCCCTAGAAGCTGGTATGGCGTTTAAAAGAAAAGAAAGAAAGAATATGCCATGCGTCCAGTTTTAGAATTTCTCATTTTCGAATACAAAAAAAACACTGCCATCTACTGGCGGCAAAGCGCTGTATAGTTTCTGTTTCTTACCTCTTCGGATGTTAGACACGAATAAATAAAGTGTCCACCGTCGTGTCTCACATTTAGAAATGTTGATGAACTACAGTTATTTTTAGTTTTAGAATAAATGCATCGTAAAAAGAAAGTGTATCGTAAAATGTGTCCGTTGCGGAACTATTGTTCAGCATCACTGTGTTTCCGGGGAGAAGCGAAGGAGGTGGCACACTGATGTCTTGAGTGTTTTGTGCAAAACAGAGGCATTAACTAATATTATTACCAGTATGTTTTCAGTACTTTAGGCCGCGAAATTTCTGCTTTGTTATAATGTGTTAACTAAGTAACCTTAATATGCAAAGAAACATTAATTTGGCTGTCGTGCTTTGCATTATAGCCATGATTTTGACAATAGTTCTGCAACACGTTCTAGATAATTGAGAAATAGTCGACTAAAATCATATCGGTTTTGTATTCTCTATTGATATATAATTTAATATGGATTTTGGGTTCAAACCATTGTGTCCTTGATCAAGACCCAGAGTTTTCAAACTGGAAAACTTTAAAAAGAAAGAAAGAACAATAATAATAATAAACAAACACATTTAAATAAATGTAATTAAATAGAGAATTTGATGCAAATAAAAATCAGATAAACCAGTTTTAAATAAATAATAAATCTAACTGTAGATTAACATAGTCACAAATGATATAATAATGTAATAGTGGCAGTAAACTAAATATTTTCCAAATGGTATTTTATACATATTTATAGAATTAGTTTTTACTGTATAAATTGGGTCTTAATAAATGAAAATATATAGTTGCCTCTTAAAGTTTAGAAAATCCCAATGTAAATCCCAAAGCAAATCCCATGTACAAGAATGATCATATTTGGGGTGTGTGGCATTTAAAAAAATAAAACCCCTGATCAAGACACTAAACAAGTTCTTGCTTAAAGCAGAAATCTAATAAATAGCACAGTAAATCAGTGGATCGCAAATTGTTTCACTGCAGGACCCAGATTTTACACCATGTAGCAACAAATCATAGTCCTTAAAATGACATTAAAATATAAACACTAACTGTATGATTAAGTAAAATCATTTTGTATTCATGAAACGAAATAAGCATGTTGACCGTTTTTAATTTTCTCTTTGTTTTCCATGTTTTCATTCTCTTAGCAGGCAATAATTGTGTGATCTGTGACCAGTAGAAAACCTCTGGTGCAAGTCACTTTAGATAGAAGCATCTGTGAAATGACTTAGTCCTCTTTTCCTTTAGGGTGTCAGGGTAATCATTTAATATCATGGACTCTCTCCATCGCTTGGATGCCTCCCAGGTGTTCAGCAGTGAACATTCAGCTCAAAACTAAAGCTCACAGAAAACAAGCTACACAGAAAGGCCGGTCCAAACTAACATGATCATATGCATGGGAGAAACTCCGATTTCACTGAGAGACAGTCGACACACTGAAACAAATAGTTGTTGTTTTTTTTGTTTTTTGTTTTTTTTGACAAAAATCTCAGAGAAATTGTAAAGTGCACTAATCTACTTTGCTCTGATGACTTTGTTTTCACAAATGTAAGGATACTTGATAAAGATATGCTAAATTTGAATCTTTTGCCCTATATTTTGCCATATTTTTCTAACTAACTAGGTTTCTAATCTTTTTGTATTCTGTTTTCATTTCATTTAGTATACAATTAACAAAAGCCTCTAACACTAGCTTGCTTTATTATTTTTCTATTCTATCTGTTTTCTTTTTATTTATTATATTATTTAGTTTAAACCTTGCTACGTGCTGAGTTAAGCTACTGTAACTGAGACTTGTTATAGCACTTGTATATCATTGCTCTTTTGTTGATTTTGATTGCTTCCATTGTCCACATTTGTAAGTCACTTTATAATAGATATTTGCACAGTTTAAACAGTGTTTTAAAAGTTGTGAACACATTGCAACATAAGAATTACAAATGTTGTATGATTTATCCAGCAGATAAACTCTCATCTATTTGGTAGTTGTTGACCTTATGTAGAACTTTACATTTCTTGTTTTGTTACATGTTTTTAAAAACAAAGTTTAAATTTCACTTTTGAGGTTAAACACATGACTTGAAAATGCTAAAATTGTCTTATGGGTTTCAGGACTACAAACTAAAGTTCGATATTTTTGAATATCTTGTATTAAAGGTTTTTTATCTGTACAATTCTCTAAAGAAAGCAGTCACACATCTCCGAGCAACACTGTTGTTACTGAATGATTCACATTTTTTGAACGAATCAGGTGAGTCAATGATTCATTGAGACATTCATCAAGACAGTCACTTGCTTCATTTATTGAATAAATCGGCCGTTTAATAAATCGTTTGAATCGATGACTCACTCATTAGGACAGTGATTTGCCGCCACCTACTGGTGGTTTGGTTTCATATTTAAAAGTATCATTGCAATTTTCCAAATACAGTATGTATGTTTAAAAAAGTACATTATTAATCTTGCAACATTATGCATTTGGAATGTAACTGTATAAATGCATTTATGGAACGTCTAATCTTCATTAAACAGTCTGAGCAAATACATTTAAATGGCACTTTTGATGCAGCTTTTGTGCATCTTCAGCTGTGGAAAGATGGGGTTTGTTTATACTGCAACCATACAGTTTCTTATTATTCTAACTAAAATTACAACTTTGACATAAATGATGACTCGTAGACTACATTTAATATGGTTAGAAATAAATATTGCCCTTAAAAAGCTGATTTATATTTTTATTGTTTTATCTCAAGTGATGCAGTATTAATTGGCTTCATAATTGCGCACTTTTTCCTGACTGAGTTTATTTTTTATTGTATATTATATTGTTGAATCTCATTAGTGATCTTGGACTAAGTGTGCTTTGAAATTCAAATGTGAGTTTTAAACAGGCTTGTTTGTCTCTGAGATTTATGAGCACATTGTTATGCACTTTTCAGAGTAGATTCTTTTGTCTTCAGTATTTGATTATCATAGTGTAAAAACCATAGACAGTAAAAACAGAGGATGAGAGTCCAGCTAATGATTCTGCTGTACTGTGCAGGCTTAAGCCTGATGAGGTTCACTATACTGAACTCATCATAAGCCACAACAGGACAGCACTGTTCATCTATTCGTATTCCATGCAGCGACCGGAAACAGCCGCACGCTCAGCAATATTTAACAGTGTCGCAGTTCACGTGATGTGAATCTGGCATCTAGCACAGGAAATAACAGATGAGATAACCTGAGAAACTGACAATTGCGTGGTGTTTGCGGATGCTACGTGTGTTGTAAACACCCTTAAAATAAACAGTCAAAGAAATGTTAATAGATAGGCTATATTAATCTGAATTGAAAGCACCCCAAAATCCCCCAGCAAGCAAATGTCATTTGTTTATTTATTTATTTATTTTAATTAAAATGAAAACGAATTAATATATCACTGTACTAAACCCCTAAATTGGAAAAAAGTATTCACTACTCATAAACTTTAACATGTCCATTTATAATTAAACATAAGGACACAAAAAAAAAGTTTATTTTTTCAAAAGTTTCAAAACCCAGAGGACACTGAACCGTGGGAATCGAACTTTTTTTTTGCGTTGTTCTACGTGTACGTGATGACGTAGGTGCATACGCGCGCGCTCTCATCACTAATTTCCTGAAATATACATAAACACCGCAGCTGACTGAGAGTAAAAAGGTGCCATTTGATCCTGATGCTCGTGGGATGTGCTGATAGTTCAAGCCAGGTGTGCTTTCCGGAATGAGGCGCTCCTCATATGGGTTGGGCTCTTATACAGGTTTAACTTCATTCCTGAAGAGATTGATTATTTCTTTTTCGCTGTCAAGACTTTCTCCATTATAAATTAAGATTTAATAGCGTTATATATTTTTTTAATATTCAGTTTCTTTTTATTTGTGTAGCGCTTTTCACAATACATATATGTTTAGAGGAGTGTTCCTAAATAAACTTAGTATTGCCAAAATATTAAAATCATGAATACAGAGTTATATTAATTATACAGTTATTTTACCATATTAAAATTAAGTAGCCTACATAACAGAATTAAATAGTACATCTCTTTCCTGCTCGCACACACTTCAACCCAACTTTTCTATTCATCGTTAGAGAAGCTTTAGAGTTTTCCCCGCCCATGTGTGGTGATTGACACCTACATCGACCAATGATGTTCCAAGTAGTCTTTAAACCGGCCAATGACGTAGCATTGTAGGCCCGAACCCGGCCCAGCATGCTAGACCGCGTCCGTGTTGTGTGTGTGCTATGGACTCAGCCCAGTAATATTGACAATAGGGCGAAAAAGGGACCGATATTCCATAATAAAACACATTTTCTGGATTAAAATAACATATAAGTGCAGTGTGTGGATACAAAGAGATACCCGGGGATGTTCGTATTTCTGCTGGAGCCTTTTCTATCGTCGGAAATTTGAGTGTTTGATGGGATTATTGCTGTGGGTTTGGCATTTTTTAAGGCCAAAAACAGATTTGGTGTCTTTCTTTATCTTTTTCTGCTGCTTCAAGAGGCCTTGAAGAAGGAAAGACGGTTAAAAACACAGATCAGCTCTTCACATCGAAAACATCAAGGTAAATTGAATATTTGAAGGTTTTTTGGCCTGTCCTGCTCAAGTTTACGTTAGATCCGGCTCGTTTTAGTGTTTCATATACTTACCAGAGTACTATGTCAAATAAATTAACTTTAGCTCCAAGAATACTTTTTATACAGAGTTTGTAAGGGGGTTTTGTAGTATTTGTGTACCGAAAGTGGGGAAAATTAAAAACGCAAGCATACTTTTAATGTTTTTTACACATTGTCCTACCATTTGAATGGGTGGATACGTGAAAATCCATGAAGGAACTTGTTCTTCATCTGTTTTTGTTTTATTGGTGATTTGGAATGCAGCAGGTCTTTGTCAGCTGCTTTTGTGTGTAAGTGTGTTTAACATCATCAGGAGATCATGAGTACATCATCTGTACTCATCTGCACTCATTTGGACCATTGCATTTCAGAGGTTTGCACTTTTTTTCTATAGTTTTTGAAGGAACCACAGTGCCAAATTGCTCATGTGCATCTCCGAACTCTGCCTGTTTATTTTGGACAAGCCCACCAAATGCAAGATGATTATTACTTCACTAGTCCGTGCCCCTGTGCCCTGTTTCCATGGTCTGGTTCACTTCAGCTGCCTGGCAGTTGCAGTGTCTTGTCATCAACAAAAACAACAACACGTTCATCTCACAAGTGGATTAAAGTTGGACTGGTTGTTTTGGGTGAATTTTAGTCAAAAACCAATGGGAGAAGTTATCTCTAATTACCTGGTTATGGAGATTAGGGCCAGGGCATCAGTGTTTTGGATTTACGGCTAGGCATGAGTGTTTCCTAGATTGTGGTTGCAGGGTTCACGTCTTTGTCAGTCAATCCAGTGGTTAAGCCCTTTGATGTTTTTTTTTTATACCTGCAGATCTTTATACAGAGCTGGATCACAGAACAACATGGACATCTGGGATTATCTCTCACTTTTCAATAGAAAGAATCATGCACTGAACTAGTTTATCTATCTATCTATCTATATACATCTCTCTGCCTCTCTGTGTATTTTGTAGACAAAAATATGTAAATAATTTTTTGCTAAGGTTAACATGGGCTGTTGAGTAAAGGTTGTCATCTTTCATATTTTGTCTTGATTTTACACCAAAATCTAGCTGTGAATGTCAAATCTAGCTGTGAATGAACTTTACAACAAGACAGGAAGGAACATGGATCTTTTTCCATTTCTCACCTCATCAGTTTTATGTCCTGGACTGGTCCTATTTCACCCCAAATTAAAAATATTAAATTTATTTGCATAATAATTAAAAATATATGCATTATTTTCATGTCAATTAAGTTAAATTAAAAGTATTTGGTGCATTTGTTGATTTAATTATTTAAATAAATCACTGATTTATTCAAATCAACATAAATGCAGCAAATACTACCAGCATATAAATATAAAAGAGTTTTTAAAAATCATTTATATATATATATATATATATATATATATATATTTTTATTATATTATTTATATATAATTTATTATTGTAATGAGATTTATGGTGTAAATGTGCTTTAACATTTTCTGAAAATAATGTAAAAATTATATACATTTTGTTGATTTTGGGGTGAAATGTGACACATCCCAGCTTTAGGACATTCTCAAGAGTCTTAACCACAATGACTGCTTGTGTTTATTGATTTCTGCTGACCTTATGTGTTTTCATCAATGTTCTCTTGTGCGATTGTTGCTTGCATTCTTTGTTCTTGTACATGAGAGGAAGGTTTATTCTTTTTACAGGTAGCGATACTGTCAGGCCTGTCCTTTCTGAGAACGGGAGAAGTGGCTGAGAAAAGGGATGATATTGTTTGTGGTAGGCTGCACAGTGCAGCATTATGGGATGTCATCAATAGATGTTGGCAGCATCTCACTCGTTTGATGTCTGCTAATTTAAATCTCTTGGACTGCAATATCAAAGTGCTCTGAATAATCAGATTAAAGACCATACAGGCTTCGGACCATCCTATTCATATTATCAGTTGAATTGTACTTTTCTATGCAAATTCACTTGTGTCTACTTAGGGATTTTTTTGTTCAAAAAATACAAAATAACTTAGTTCAGTTGTAAATGTATATGATTTGGGCTTCTTAAGTTCCACCAGCATGACCAGAGGATAAGTTTAGGTGGTCTTTCTCTCTTTCTCTGCTTCCCTTGCCTGTTTACTTCCTGTTAAACTTTTCTCTGCTCCTCCCTTTCTAAAGGAGCATTTACAATCACACTGGTTAAATCGCAGGAGGTTGTAGACTCTCTATGGTCACTAGTGTTTTCACGGTACTGATACCAGTAAAAAATCCATGGTTCTCGATAACAATTTCGGTACCAAAGTAACAAAACACAAAAATATGCTAATAAAAAAAAAAAAACTTTTTTTTAAAAATTTTATTACTAAAAATATATAAAAAAAACAATGCCATTTTTTAATGCTTATTTACAATTGTGTTTAAACTTTTTCTACAAGTAATATAATTATGAAAAACAGTAAACAAGTTTCACCCAAATTTAATTTGTCTTTTAATTAATGTATTTTTATTTTTTTGGTAAATAAAGGGGATTTGCTATTAAAATTAAAACATGGAAGAAATATTGTGTGATGTATTTCTTTAAAAAAAATTAAGTTTTATTAATTTTTTTTCAACAGCAGTAGCAGTATCACATACATTCTACTAAATAATAGTAACATTTCTAGCACAATGCCTTTATGTAAAAATGAACTTATTTTGACGGGTTGCCATGAATACCTTTAATTTGACACTGGTTTTACTCAAATTAAACAGTAAAATGCTTGTGAAGTGACTCAGAACAGTTCTGGTGATGCTGTTTATGTATTAATATCCTCATTGAGACGGCAGATGCTGAAATTACTGCAAGCGTCACACTCTTCAGTCTATGTAGTAAACAAACCCGCACGTCTCTGTCATTCATTCATTCACACAGAACATGCAGGATTCATCTTTCAACCAACTTTTGTGGTTTAACATTTACAGATACTGGTCCATATGGAGATTTGATTTGATTAATTTATGCTAACTTTGACAAATTCCGTGTCTGTCCATATTAAAATGTAAGTTTAATTTTCATGACTGGATTTTGAGATTCCGTCCGGGTTTTCTGCTTCACGGAAATCATAGCGCTGTATGCGTCGAGAACCGGGTTGACCGGGTCCTCTGTACCACCGGTACTTAAAGAAACCTGGCACTGTGACATTTTCATTTTTTTTGTACTGACTTGGTACCGAAGAACCGGGTCTTTTGACAACACTAAAGGTCACTAGTTCCAACCAGACTGCCACATTCAACTGTACCACTTTACTGATGGTTGCTATCGCTCATGACTTCAGAAATAGGCAATATGAAAATGTTGATAAATTGTTAAAATTGAAAAAATAAAAACGGAGTTATTTGCATTTACTTTCATTCAAAATACTTTCTTTTTTCCCCTTATACCTCTGTGTCTTAATTCCCAAATGCATCTGGTTTGTTATGCAGGGCAGTAATTCTGTTTGTTTATTTGCTTTAATTTCATGCATGAAATTCAAGCTGACACCTGTAGACCCACGGTAAACCTGATCCAGATTTTTTAGTTGACAGTGTCCTGCCGTGTTATTGCATCATAACATAGTATTTGTTTTTTTTATTTTGTTTATGAATTTGTTTCCATGCTGTTTTATCTTTCATTGCAGTGTTTATTCTTGCCTTTATTTACATATCTGTTTAGATTTTCATTTTGCCACCACATTTCCTTCCTATAGCCATTTGTGGTTCATTTTATAATAGCAAGTCTGAAATGCTAACTTTTTTGTCCCAAGGCATTAAAAGAGGTCTAGATTAGGTGCTGTTATTGGTCCTGCAAAACAGCCACAGACATAATGAAAATATACACATCATTAATCTATATACCTCAGTGCAACTAATGGCTGTTTAAGGTACTGCTGCAGAGTAACTTTACATTTCTCCTTTCTTTTTTTCCTGTTAAACTCTTAAATATCTGGGATTATTTAATCCATCATAAAACCTAAAGAACTATGAAATGTTTTCTTTTGTGTGTGTGTTGTTTTGAAGGAATAACTTGCCATTAATCATTGTGTAGTTTCGTAGCCTGGTTATTGTCAGTGACTGTAGGAGTGTGTTTACTTGTAAATATTTTGGTTCATAACCACCGAGTGCCTTGCAAATATTAGACTCAAGTTGATGACGAGTGTGTGTTCTCTAATTATATCCATCTAAAAACTTGTCTTTACAGAGTGATCATGTTAACAACAGCACAGTTATTTATAACTATAGATGATTATGTTAATCAGTCAAACATTTGGTAGTGTTTTTAACACTTTCCTTCATTACTTAAAATCTGGGCACTAATACATAAACACAACCCACTAACTCTGTAACATTTATGATAACTATTGTCCCAGTATTTTTGTGTAACTTTTACATGAAGATCAAGTATAACTTAATGGGTGCTAAGAAAATGGGCTGCTTTATATGAATTATATAACAAAAATTTAAATAACTAATTATAGATTTAGGTTAAATAAAAATTTCAGTCTTTATTTTTCTTCTTTTTAGGGCAGCAGTAGCTCTAGCAGTGAATCAAGCATCCAAATCAAAAGCTGCAGGACAGCCCACAATTCAGCAAACATTTCAGAAACAAATGAAAGAACAGATAAACAAATACTACTCTTCCAAATATTCGGTATGTTGCTTAGAAATAAAATGTTATGTTCAGTTTTTTTAAGACATAATAGCACATTAAAAATAGCACATTTTAGAGCTGTAACAACAATACCGTAATACTGTAAAACCATGATATTTTTTCTTAAGGTTATCATACCGTCAAAATCTCATACGGGCCCATGCTAACTTTGATCATATGATCTTGAAAGGGGAACTTTTTGTTCTCCTCTGCCCAAGGACTATAAATGGTATATAGTTTTTAGACATACTACGGAGTGGCAAATTTAGATCTTTAGTGCTTATTATTATTATTATTATTATTTATTTTATTTTTGCGCAAAATGCATTTGGTGCAGTGTTGATGTGTTTCCTTAAATACCTTGCTCTTTTTTTTCCAGGGCTATGTCCTCCGCAGCCACCACGCCTCCATCAGTGGATAAAGTAGACGGATTTTCCCGGAAGTCTGTCCGGAAAGCCAAGCAGAAACGTTCCCAGAGTTCCTCACAGTTCCGCTCTCAAGGCAAACCAATCGAACTCACACCTCTTCCCCTGCTCAAAGGTGACTAACTCACGAATACTAAATGCTCTCATAACCACTTGTGCTCTGAAATCACTTAAGCTCTTGTAAGTCTGATACAGAGTAGAATACGGTTCTGATTCAGATGGCTTCAGGAGTCTATACAGCTTTGCAGTAGAATAAGGATACAGATTTGCTATTAATTGAAAGCATTTTTCTGAGGTCACATCTGAACAGTACTCATTGTCAACATTCTAGTGTTGTTTGCTTCATTAGGTTATTGTTTTTCAATAGTTAGCCTATATTTATTGTGCAAATAAATACATTTCTTGTGTTTTGTTGGTTTTTGTAAATGGAAGGCCAAGTTGAGTGCATTGCATTCTGTGGATATACTATTTCTCTGTGGTTGTGTCCTAGTTACTCTACCTTTCAAAGGTTTGTGGTCTGTATGTAAATAGAACTCTTGTATGCTCACCAACGCTGCATTATAAGTTTGGTGTTGGCCTATGTGCTGCACATTTTGGCAAATATGCACAGTATACATGCTGCACATCACGCAAATAGTAAATATGGTAGAAACATTTACATTTAATCATTTAGCAGACGCTTTAATCCAAAGCATCTTGCAAATGAGAACAATAAAAGAAATCAGACCAGCAAGAGAACAACAACCGTATACAAGTGCCATGAAAAGTCTCAGTTAGTCTAGTACAGAATGCATAGCCAGTTTTTTTTTTTTTTTTTTTTTTTTATATATAAGATTATGTAAGAAAAGAAAAGTGCTAGTATTAGTTAGTTAAGTGCTGGCAAAAGAGATGAGTCTTTTAGATGTTT
This sequence comes from Carassius auratus, assembly GCF_003368295.1. Lineage (NCBI taxonomy): Eukaryota > Metazoa > Chordata > Actinopteri > Cypriniformes > Cyprinidae > Carassius > Carassius auratus. Next base: position 6,875,829 of record NC_039255.1, read on the forward strand.
TTTAAAAATGAGTAAAGACTCAGCTTTTCTAATTGAGATTGGGAGGTCATTCCACCAGCTGGGCACAGTCCAGGAAAAGGTCCGTGAGAGTGATTTTGAACCTCTTTTGGATGGCACCACAAGGCGTCGTTCACTTGCAGAGCGCAAACTTCTGGAGGGCACATAAGTTTGAACTAGTGAGATTAGGTATGTTGGTGCTGTGCCAGTGGTTGTCTTGTAGGCAAGCATAAAACATAACCAGTTTTGCTTATGCATCATGGCTCTGTAAAACTTTTCAGTAAAATGTCAGATAGGAGAGTATATCTTGACTTGCCTACAGGGCCGTGGCTGGGGTTTGTCTTTGTACTCTTTACGAAGTGCAGATCTGACATGTTTTTCTGCTGTTTGTTAGTAAACATTATGAAAATACTATGGATTCGATTGTATTCTAAATGTTTTTCTGTTATTTACTCACTATTTTATCACTCTCAGTTGCTGTTGGGGACACTGAAACGTTCACGTGAAAACTAACAGTTTAGAAATCTGTCCATTTCACTGCTTAGAAGCTGAATAACTACGCAATATCATGTTCATAACCACATGCGATTTATCTGCGATTATGATGCGGTATTGCATAGCTTGTCAGCGAACTAAGGATCTGTGTAGTAAGTGCCGCTCCATTTGAAAGTCGGTGATGGACATTTACTGCTGATCTGCTGATCACAGCCCCGGCTCTACTGACGAAACACGCATGACAATCACATGCGATTGTTCATGCAGCCATAATTTGGACATTCTCCTGCTGAGAAATAGCTGATAAAGTGTAAGAAAAATGTGTGCTAAAGAGAAATGTTATATATCTGTTTTATTTAACATTCAATACCTCAGGAAATAAATAAGGGGACAAGTATTTAGTGATGTTTCCCATTGAGCTGTAAGTGAATACAATTTGTTGTCGATTAACTTAAAGGAACACTCCAACTTTTTAGGACTTTAGCTTATTCACAGTATCCCCCAGAGTTAGATAAGTCCGTACATACCTTTTTCATTTCTGTGCGTTCTGTAAGTGTTATTTGACGCACCCACCGCTAGCCTAGCTTAGCACAAAGACTGGATGTAAATGGATATTGGTAAGTTAGTGAAGGCAGGATAGGCCTGACAGCAGTGTTCTCTCTCGCGCACACTCCAAGTCTTCAGTTCTCGTATACAGCGCGCTATCAGTTCTTGGCGCTCAAATACACACATAGCAGTCCAAATGTCTTTCTTGTAGAGTATCTCATGTGAATACAGTTATGTATTAAGTGAAGGTGAACAGGTGGGTGAAAACTGAACGTGTGTCAGTATTACATGCATGCTGTCTTAAAGGGACAGCATTCCTAATTAAGTACCTATCCGTGTCATCAATGTTAACCAACAAATATTAAATTTATATTTTAAGTAAACCAAATGTATTTGGAAAAAAAATTAGTTTAATTTGTATCTCTTTCATATTTGTCTTGTTCTGTTTCTTTGTCAAAAAATTATAAATGATTAAATATACATGAACAACTATAATTTTTTATAAGTTGCTCCCTTTTCACTACTGTTGAATGGATAGTTCACCCAAAAATTAAAATGGTCATCATTTAATCAAGTTTTCAAATTTATCATAGAGTACAAAGAAAATAACTACCAAAAGTAACTGCAGTGTGACTAAAAGTAATGACTAAAAGTTGACAAAAATGCAATGACTTTTCGTCGACTAAAACTATATAAGACTCATATGACTGAAATGTGACTACGCCTATTAAGCATTTTCATCTCATGATAGACTAAGACTAAATCAAAAATACCTGTCAAAATTAATACTGCTTCTGCAGAATTCGTGCATCAGAGGAAATGAAGAACAGCTGCAAAGCAACAAGTTTTCGCCATGTCAAAGAAACGCTGGTTATTTTCACCCCCATGCCCAAACATCTTTGTTTGGCCTCCCAAAATTGGATGATGTCAGGAAACAGTGGTTGCAATTTATTTGAAATTGTATCTAGAATGTTATTTAGCCAAAAAAACAACAATAACGTTACCATTCTTATACGTCTTGCAATATCTGTGTGTGCAAAGGTTCTGTGTGATCCTCTTGTTCAATATTTTCGGGGTCTGAATCCGGCTCAAATTGATATGGCAATATTGACACCATCCTTAACTATACCAGAGCAGACGGAAGTTTCTGCTTTTTTCAAGGGGCAGGGCAGTACTGAACCATCTCAAGCTGTTCGGCAATCACAACACACTGGGACAGCTTATTTCCTTTTTTTATTTAGTGGTTTAGTGTGTTATAACAACATAAGGAATATCTTTATCTTTTTAATCATGAGAATTTTATGAAAATGGTGACTTGCAATTTTCTGTATACAGTGTACAGTCAATTTTCTGTATACAGTGTTTATGTATAAAACAGTAGTTAGATTTCATTATAAAATAAAAAATGGTAAGTTACAGTATCAATAGAAATAATCAAAGATTATGAATAACTCTGCATCCCTATCAGAACTGTAATGTAACTTTTTCAGTGCTGCAAAAAGAGACTGACTTGTTTGTCCAAGTAACCTTTGAATCCAAATCAGTGTGTTGAGCGGTCAAACAGGTTGATTTAGTGTTTGTAGAGTGCATCTGATTGGCCATTGCCAAGGTAACCGCCCCCCCTCAGAGTCTTTGTCTGTTTACTTCTCATCATAAATGAATGCAAAATACAATCGTTCATTCGTCAAAGAACATGCTTCTGTCAGATTCACCAGTGTCATGTCAGAAGTTCACTGCCTTGCCTAGAAAATGACTGTTTTTGCTCGTGATGCGGTATTAAAATGATTGATTTCAGATAGGTAAGATCTATGCAGTGATGGGCTACGAAATGGAGCAAGAGTGACTGAAAGTGTTTCCATTCTGTATTGATGGCCTTTCCCCCCCGCAGAGTGCTCAGTAAGGAAGGATTATGGGAAGGAGGGATCAAAGCATCTCATTTCCTACAGGCGTCACTCCCTCAAAGGTCGCAGAGATGGTGTGAGTGTGATGTGGTCTACGGCTAATTTCAGTCATGGTTCGTAGCCTAGCAATAGTCATGAGCATGATGACAACAATCATCTGTAGTGAAAACTTAATCTGGTTTATCCAAAAAGTATTTAGAGTTTGAGATTTTTAAGGTAGCCAAAATATGTATCTTCACATCATATTGTGTTGCTGTACAATGGCAGTTGTTGTGTATTTATTTGTTAAATATAAATCATGTATAATGTAATGTTTAAAGAAATAGTTCACCCGAAAATCAAAATTTGCTGAAAATTTTTCTCATTATCTGACTATCCACGGTGATGTTTTCACAAGCTTACATCACTTACTCATCATCATGGATTATTCCTCCTTATGTCTTCAATTTTCAGTGCATATACTGTAGCTGCATTGTAATGTCATACAGGTACAGGGTGCCTTTTAAAGCATAAATCATTTTAACATTGTTTTTCCATAATTAATTGTGCCACATTAACACGTTAAATTGACAGCCCTATTTTTAAGTTAATGATTTGATGGATTTGTTTCTTAAAAACATGCAGCTTCTCGCTTCACAAGAAAATTCTCATTATTCTCATTATCACGGCACACATTCACTGCAGAGGATCCATTGTTGAGCAATTGATGGAATGCTATATTTTTCCAAATATGTTCCGATAAAAAAGATATAACACATTAATCGGGAATGTCAATTACGTCAAAATTATTTATAAAATCGTTCTCTGAAACTTTTCGGTATTCAAATTCTCAGACCGCAGTTGTTACAGCAAGACTCAACAATAAGGTCTGCCTGCTGGCCCAGTACCATTGTGTGAGCATTTCAGACCTGCTTACAGAAAAGTTGTCCTTTTGGGCCTATTTTATGCCTTGCAAACGAAAGAAAGTCTTTCTGGTTTGGGATGATACAAAGGGAAAATGAGAAACTTTTCATTAAAGTGAACCATCCCTTTTTTAAACAGTGAAAATGATCAGGTGCAGAGAGAGAAAGCAAATCGGCCTACAGCATAAAGATGTCATGTATTTGGATGTTTACTAGTTTTGGACAGAAGTATCACAATGCCTGAAACCCAGTTGCCAGTAGATGGCACTGTAGATTTGCAACTCATGGGATGTTGCACTTTTCTAATAATCTTGCAGAGGTTTAATTACTCACTTCACTATAGATGTTAAGACTGAACCTTTATAGAAAATATGAAACTGATGATCAGTCATAGATCACATGACTTCAGTTTTGCATGCTAAACCGTTTATATACAAGCCAAAATAAGCCACATACACAATCATTCAGATGTACCAATATCATTTAAAAATATATAAATTTTAATATATTCTAAAATTTTACTTATTCCTGTGTTGGCAAAGCTAAATTTTCATCAGCCATTACTCCAGTCTTCAGTGTCATGTGATCCTTTAAAAAAAAAAAAAAAAAACTTTCTAATATGTTGATTTGGTGCTCAAGAAAGTTATTTATTTATTTATATAAATGTTGAAAGCAGTTTTACTGCTTATTGTTTTTTCAGGTACTGCTATACTTTTTTTCAGGATCCATGTAAAGCTGGGTGATATATCTAACGATATGAACATGCGCATCTAGTCAGTAAATCTGGTTCCGTTCGCTAAATCGCCATCACCTGCTTTCAAATGGAGCGACAGAGCCGTAGATCACTGACAAGCTAAATGAATATAACATCGGATAAATATAACATCAGGGCTCTAGAGTGCGACCTAATTACTCAATGGTTCGACTAAAAAAAAATCAGCGGTTGCACCGGTACAACCAGCCGTTCGAGGGAAAAAAAAGTCTCTCTATCATTCAGTCTTTTATTAGTCAAGGCCGGCCCAGGAGGCGGTTTGACTGACATGTCCAACAACCAATCACAGTTCATTTCATTCATGGTCACGTTTCGCGGCGTGGAAAGTTCGCCACATTGACAGACCGGTGTGTAAAACTCTCAGACGTATTTTAAAGATTTTATGCCGTGAACTTTAAATATTTCACATACTTTTGAAAATCCACCGTTTAGTTGATCCTGATAAGCGCTGTTCATCACAGTTGTAAACACGATGGCTTTCTACTTTCGCGAGGGGGTTTGGCATCACGGTATCTTTGTTTTCAGGCAAAACATTAAAGAACGCCACACACACGTCTCACAGAAATCCTGTAGAGTTCAACCAATCCGATAATGACTTTCCGATAATGAAATTCCTGAAGTGTTTCCACTTTTGTGTCCCATATGCATTCAGCCAACGGTCTGTGAGTGTGATGTCTGAGGCTGAGACTAGGCAGGCCCCAACTGTTTTTTCACCCCTCGAGCTGGGTTTTCAGCTCCTGCAAAGCACCTGAAAAAGTAATTATCATAAATGTGATGGGGGAAATAGTAAGCACCAACACATTTTCAATAAGTTACCTTTCTTGTAGAATTGTGCTTCAAATAAAGAACTTTATGTTGACCAGATTGTTAGTTAATCATTTAGACTACTAGTAATATAAAGTCAATATTACTATTCTTATTTTCTTATCTTATTTTCACTGGACTACTGAACTTTCTATATATAGGCAATAGGCCTATATTGCCTATATATAGAAAGTTCAGTAGTTCAGTGAAAATAAGAAAGAAGATTCATAGGCAGATATTTTGAGTCTTGTTTCGTGTGATGTGTTTCTCGGCTCTTGTTGGACCACGTGTTCTGGCCACCATAGATACATTCCCAGCCTATGGTAAACTCCTGCCCCTCCTCCCCGGGGTCTGTGCTGTGCCTCTGACCTTGCTGGCTTGAACTTAAATGAGCAAGGCAAAAAATAGCACATTAGACACAGCGCCCGTCCGTGTTTCCGTAGGCTCAGCTCGGCCCTCCGACACCTGATCTCATGGGTTCCTCATGGAGGTGCAGATCTGTGCCCTGTACACATAACACACACACAACACAAGGCAGGAATGACAGTGAACGACGCAGGAAGAAATTGAGAAAACAAGAGAGAGACCTGTCTGAGTGAGTGATAGGGAAGAGCGGGTGGTCATGGTGTGTTTTTTTTTTTGTCATTTTGCAGATGTCTGTCTATTAGAGTGTTGTCTTCCATGTTGTTTGGTGTTTTGGAGTTTGGTTCTTCTGACCGTATGTGGACATAAGTGAGATTAGCGGGCAGACTCTGTTCATTCAGTCAGCTACTGTGATCTCATAAAACATCTATACTGATCTTAATGGTATGAGTGCAGAATGTTCTGTCATTCCTTTTACAAGCATGACGCCTATAACACTGTATTTTTTATGTGAATCTGCATCGATTGCACTGGAAAAGTAATGTTAAGTAATATAATGGTGCTGTATCAGTTATTGGCCATCATATAGATTTTTTTTTTCATTACGTTGCAGGATTGGTTGATTTTAGGCTGTTATTGCATATTTAATTGTGCTCATTTTCTCTGTTTATGCATTTTTACCTCATTACCTTTTTTGGTCACTAACGCATATTTAAAGTGAATCTTTAAAAAAAAACAAAAAGTGTACTGTAGTGTTTCTGTAGTGTACATTATATTGTTTTGATGCCAAAGTTAACTAAACATTTTATACTTATTGAGTTTTTGTCTTAATTGTTTAGATAATGAAATGTAGGCTATATATTTCAATATGTCCCATTTATCAGTGATCAGCCATAACTTCTTAAATTTTTAATTTTTAATTTACTATTATGGCCAGAATTTTCTGGCAAATCTGTGCATCACTACATCAGAAACTTTTTTTGTAACTCTGCAGAAATAAATTTTCATGCACAAGTGAAAAAAGCCTTCCCCTTAGATTCAGGGAAATGTCTCTGCTTTTGTTTGTGTCTGTGTGTGTTTGTGCTAAATGCATAGAGTACATTTCCTTCTTGGTCTCTGGCTCTGTGAAAGTCACCTGCTAGTTTCACCTGTCGGAACAACTCACTACACACACACAAACACACACACACAATTGCAATACTATGTAAGTAGCTACACACACAACTTTGTAACCAGTACTCTCTGTACATTTATTATCACACACGAACATTCTCTCTAATGTAATCCAAGACCACCATTCCACTGAAGTGGGGTTTTCCCCACCCAGGTTTATGATGCAGTGCAAGTCGTCACCTTATATGAACTTGTCGCTGCATCTTGGAGATCTGTTTCTCTTTAGTGTCTCAGAAGACATCGCTGCAGACTTTCTGTTTAGTTTATTACACTTAAGACCTTTTACATAAGCGTCTCTTTATACCTCAAAACCTTCTGATAAACTGACAAGAACAAAAAATCATTCTGGACACTAGGGGTGCTCTGATTGATCAGATACCGATCACAATCAGCCGATAATCACCGATTGATCAGCGGTCTCTAAAAAGGCAGATCTTTATAAAACCGATCTCAAGCTGATGACGCACCTGCTGTGAGAGGTCTGGCATGACCGTCTCGGTCTCTGTCCGGCACGGGTGAAATAATTATAATGCTTTAGGTGAGATACAATTCATATTGCTTCATTAATATTTTGAAAAAGTTTCAGCCATAAAATCATGATCGGTGCATCCCTATTAGTATTAAAGGCAATGTTAAAACTAAGTTTTTTTTCCCTTTGTTAAACACCAACTACCCTATCAATATGAAATACATTGACTAAGGGAAGGAAATTGTTTAATAGACAATTTTATTGCGTATGGGTTTTTTTTTTCATTATTGTAATGATGGTGTTGGTTCAAAGGCCATCTGTTAAGTAAACCAAACTAGTGGGTCCATCACAGTATAGATTTGATTCTAAATCAGTGTTCTGCCTTAATTTGTGAAGTCATGTCAGCAAATTGGTTTTGAATTTCAACTCTGGGAAGTTTAGGTTTTTTGGCCTTTCCTGTGCTGCCCACTGATTAGTTTACATATCCAAGTCCTTTGCAGTCCTTGGATAATGGAACATTGCCCATTGTGATGTTTGATGACTGACCTAGAGCAATCTTTACGTCCTTAAATCTTTCCTCTGATAATAATTTGGGAAATGGGATCTTTTGTCTTGTCTGGAATGTGTTTACTGACATTACATGCTACTAAAATGAATCCCATTGTTAGCTTTTCTCTCAGGCTTTATCTGAGTCAGATGGTATTTGTGTATATGTGGAAGTACACCCTGAACCTTCTACTTAAGTGCTTTTTTGAACACACCCATCACAAAGTGACTTTTCAGCATGGCATTTTTTAGCTTTTTCTCATATGCGTGTGTTTTTTTGTGAACAGACGTCTCTGCTCAGGAGCAGCCGGAGTTGTTCCTGAAGAAACTTCAGCAGTGTTGTGCTGTGTTTGATTTCATTGACACTCTGTCAGACCTGAAGATGAAAGAATACAAGCGCTCAACCCTCAACGAACTCGTCGATTATGTTACAGTCAGCCGAGGATACCTCACAGAACAGGCCTACCCAGAGGTCGTCAAAATGGTGAGTAAAAACACACATAGTCAACTTACTGTGCATCATCTCTCTGTGAACTTATTTTTCAGGTACAGTAGTTTTTGCAGTAGCTTACTTGAATGAACAACTAATAAAAGACTACACTTTACTGTATAAATTAAACATTGATTCTTATTAAAGCAACTGTATTAAAGTTCTTCAGTCAAGAGCAGTGAGCGATTCTTTTTATCTTTGTGTTTTGTTGTTTCATTAACATTAAAGGGATAGTTTCCCCAGAAATGAAAAATCTGTAATTTACTCATGTTTAAGTTGTTTAAAAACTTAATGAGTTTCTTTCTTAGTCCAGTATTCAGGCACTGTTTGACAGGCTTTTAGTGTGCGCATGCTTCAGTTGTACACATTCAGAAACGTGCATGTTAGAACCTCATGCAAATTAAATATTTAACCGGCAAGGCTTTAAACCACATGCAGATAATGTACTTTTGTTATTGTAAATAAGAGGAGTGTCCCGTGCCATGAGAGTAACTGTCCCTGAGTTAACATTTTATGTGAATTAGGGGTGTGCAATATGACGATTTTTGATCAAGGACGATGAAAATGTCTCCACGATCTGCTTTAAAAAAATATTGTAGTATTGTGCTGCAGCGCACATTCTATCAGCTGCAGTTCTGTCACCTCCGTCTTATACTGTACAACACCACATGCATTCAACACTCTCTCATTATTTGCGTGTGCTTTTAAATGTTTCATTCGCACGCTGACCTGTGCTTTTTCTGAACGCCGCATACACCCGAAAGCGTGTGTGCTAAAACCTGTCAAACACCACCTGGTTATTGAAATACCATATTTTCCGCACTATATGGTGCACCGGATTATAAGGTGCACCTTCATTGAATGGCCTATTTTAGAACTGTTTTCATATATAGGGCGCAACGGATTATAAGGCGCATAGAATAGAAGATACTGCAGCCAAACGATTGACTGGGTTTGTTAAGCATCCACTAGATGGAGCTGTGCTAAAGGGAATGTAAATAAAGCAGTCAGATAAAGATGCCTTGAGCGCCTTGATAAATATATAACGCACTCCGGAAAATAAGGCACACTGTCGTTTTTTGAGAAAATTAAAGGCTTTTAAGTGCGTCTTATAGTGCGGAAAATACGGTAAGTTATCTTTTGTGCTAATATTGTCATAACGCACAAGGTTTACATGTAGACTCAGTTGGTTATGTCTGAAATGAAAGTAAACAGTTGAGAGAAAAACGTATACGTTCCTGTATATCAGGTCTTAAAGGGACAGTAGGCCTATTAAACATGCAGCTTACTGTCATTGCTGTCAAGGGATAGATCACCCTAAAATTTAATTTCTGTCATTATTTACTCACTGTCACGATGTCCCAAACCTGTATTAAAAAACACAAAAGAAGATATTTTGAAGAAGGTGGGTAACCAAACAGTTGTTGGTCCACATTGAATTTGATAGTAGCAAAAAATTCTATGGAAAGTCACTGTGGATCAGCAACTGTTTCGTTTTCCACGTTCCACAAAATAGCATTTATGTTCAGAAGAAGAAAGCAACTCATTCAGGTTTAAAAGCACTTTTGAGTGAGTAAATGGTGGTATAAAAATAAAACACTATGACAGAATTGACAGACAGCTGACAGAATTTTTATTTTTGGGTGAACTATTTAACATTAATAAACAACAAAACAGAAAAAAATCACTCACTGCTCTTGACTGAAGAAATTTAAAGTTGCTTTATGAATCGTATTATATGGTGTTTTATTTCTATATTTGTTCATTACATTTCTTGAATGCTCCTGCTAAATACACCTACTGTACCTGAAAATAAAGCACTGTTTGTTTTATTTGTATATTATGTGTAGTTGTAATGTGTATCTTTGTCATTTTTGTTTTTTTGTTACCTCGAAGGCTTTATCTTTAATAGGGAAATTAGTTTGGCTGTAATCCTCAGACAACTTGCAAAATAGTAAAACCAAATGTGACAAAGAATTGTGATAAAATTGTGAATCGTGATATTTCTAAAAGAAAAATTTGTGATATGATATTTTTTCCATATTGCCAACACCTGTGTATGTCGCGTTGTACAGTATATTGAGATGGAGATGCCAGAACTGCAACTGATAGTATGTGTGCTGTACCATGATACTACAGTATTTTTTCAAAAGCAGATCGTAGAGACCTTTTTATTGTTCACAGTGTTATCAATTGTTATCAATCAGTGGTCTGTAATATTTGATTCAGTAATTTTTATGGTTGTTACATCCTTTTTCTATTTATTTCTTTAGGTGTCCTATAATATATTCCGAACTCTTCCGCCCAGTGAGAGTAATGAGTATGACCCAGAGGAGGATGAACCCACTCTAGAGGCTTCATGGCCACATTTACAAGTGAGTGAGTCTGAGTGTGAGTGAGAGTGTGAGTGGTGACGGTTCTTAAAAATATTGTTTTGTACTCTGGTCCCTCTCTCCTTGTGTAGAGCTCCTGTCTGTTTTATTTGTATCCGCGTGTTTGTCTGTGTGTTTTTACGAGGTTAAATATACACACACACACACTCTGACCCTCTGTGTGTGTATACTCACTGTATGCTTCCAGGATTCCTTTAGAAATGAGATGCATATCTCTAGGAGAATCTTCCTGGTAAAACTTTTCTCTTTTGTTTCATTATAAATCCCTGATTTCATCTTCTTCATCTAAAAAAGAAAAGAAAAGAAAAGAAAAAAAAATCCAATAATGAAAGCCACATTCCCAGACATGTGAACCTATTTTATAATGGCAATGACCCCTGGTGGCAGTAGCAGTGTGTCCTGTGACCTCAACTTAACCATGACCTTTGACCTTTTCACTTTCTTTGCATGCATGCTGAGTTCAAAGAACTCCACCAAATAACACAAACTCTCGCCCCCCCCTCATTCTTTTCTCTTCTCAGCTGGTGTATGAGTTCTTCATTCGCTTTTTGGAGAGCCAGGAGTTTCAACCCAGCATTGCCAAAAAGTACATAGACCAGAAATTTGTTTTACAGGTGAGGGTGTTCTTTTAAAAACCTCCTCAATCTCTTATTTTTTCACTTGTGTTTGCTCATCATTTTTATGTGCTGTCCATCTGTTGTCCTGTCAGCTGCTGGAGTTGTTTGACAGCGAGGACCCACGGGAGAGAGATTACCTGAAGACAGTCTTACACAGAATCTACGGAAAATTCCTGGGACTTAGAGCTTTTATACGAAAACAGATTAATAATATTTTTCTACGGTGGGGGATATGACAGTTTACATAATATCAATGCACATGCATGAATGAAGTGAAAGCATTCATCTCTGTCTTTCTCATTTTTAGTTTTGTTTATGAAACCGAGCACTACAATGGAGTCGCAGAATTGTTGGAGATTTTGGGAAGGTGAGTCGTAAAATCCTGCAAATTATTATTGTTAAACTTTATTCTCAAATTATTAATGTTAACAAAATCAGCATTGCGTATAGAGTGTATTAGCATGTAGTTTTCAATTTCTGTACAGTCTAATCTCTAATTGTCACATCATACGAATTTCATATTAAGAAGTTCTTTTAACCCCAAAAGCAAACTATGCTCCCATTAAACTGGTTGTCTTTAAAATACACATCTTGTGTAAACCCAGGCTATCTGTAATCAGAAGCACATTTAAAACTGGAATATAATATAATTTAATTCACATGTCTCGTATATTCTTTCTTGATTACAATCCGCCATCAAAATGATTTTTTGACATTTAATTTTTCCAACTGCTGTGAGAATAGGCTATAATTAAACGATCCGCCACCTGCAGGATCCTCACATGTGATAGACGAGTAGCCGGGACAACTTCATGTTTACAGACTTCACATAATGATGCAGTGCCATGCTAGAATTTCCCCCAAAAACCTACCCAAAACACTCAAATTAGAAAACATTATTATAAACTAACTCTTGTGAATCGTGCTTAAGTAAGGTCATAGATTTGAACACTGACTGGTTATGTACTTTCTCAAATATTGATTTTTGCATAATTTTTAACCCAGAAAAGTTACGTACTGCAGCTTTAAGTTTCACATTTGCATGTTCACTGTTCTCTGACATTGGTTAATGATCACATGACATGCAGATAAACTAATAAAATATTAAGTGTTTTATTTTGATTGATGTTATTTCATGTTGTGATTTATTCAGATGTTATATTTTTATGATTTAATTATTTGCTTTTCATTAAACTCACAAACCTTAACTAACCCCAGTTTAGGAAACCTTGTTGTAATGTTCATGTTGTCAGTAACAACAAATGGAATATATTTTCTATCAATTTGGTACAAGATTTCCAATTTAAATCAATCTGATAAATGAGTTAGGTGAAAAATAATCTAAAAGTAATTTGATTATATTACCTAAAATGTGTAATAAAATTACTAACTAAATTTTTTGTCATTTAATTTGGAATCAGTAATGGGCTACAAATTGTAAGTATTCTATCCATCTCTGTCTATCAGTATGTTCCACAAATTAAGGTTTTTTGTTTTTTTTCCGGCCGCTACAGCTAGAGACTGTCTACTCTGGATTCCACAAAGCAGCCATTGCAAATCTTTTGAACTTCAATACATCATAAATGGAATGAGCCAGCAGTTTAATTTTGGGGATTTGTCGTGCCACATCCAGTGTAGACAGCATCACTAATTATAATCGGTTCTATTGTATTTTGTCGTATTGCGCCGCTCATGTCAAGTGTAGACACAGTGTTAGAGTTGTGTGGGCAATTAGCACTGTCACTGACATGACCAATAAAATCTTTAGAAATGGCAGGGCAGGGTTCGCGCTTGCCAAAAAAGTCATGCCATTTACATAATTTCAGTCACTTAACATAATTATATAATTGCAATTAACTAACAATTGGTATTTTCTTTTACATAAAATGTGAGTTATTCTTGATCATTTAAACATTCTTAAAGGGAAGGTTCCTCCGAAAATAAAAATAGTTTTTATTCACCTTCATGGTATTATATGATAAGCGCATTGGTTTCCATAAAGAAATGCTGTTAGTGAAAGTTTTGTTTGTCTCCTGTCAGCATCATCAATGGCTTCGCTCTGCCGCTGAAGGCCGAGCACAAACAGTTTCTGGTGAAAGTTTTGATTCCTCTTCACACCGTCAGAAGCCTCTCACTGTTCCATGCACAGGTACCGCCTGTGTTAAAACATTCAGATAAGTCTTATGTGTTCACTTCCTGTTTATCCCATCACTGACATTACTGTTGCTTTTGCAGCTGGCGTATTGTATTGTACAGTTCCTAGAAAAAGACCCTGCATTAACAGAACCAGTGAGTGCAGCCTTTCACTAATCATCACTCTTTTTTCTTTCTTTTTTTTGTTCATTTATTTAATCAGTGTCCCGTTTTTCCCCCTTCTAACAGGTTATCAGAGGTCTGCTGAAAATCTGGCCTAAGACCTGTAGTCAGAAAGAGGTGAGATAGATGCAGTCTCCTGAATAGAGCTAAGCCACAGCATGAGGTTGATCAGTCATGATTTCAGGGCAATACAGACAATGTAGGATGGATTCACTGATGTTCTATGTCTGCTTCTCTGATAGGTCATGTTCCTAGGTGAGCTGGAGGAGATTCTGGATGTGATTGAGCCCACACAGTTTGTGAAGATCCAGGAGCCTCTCTTCAAACAGATCTCCAAATGTGTCTCCAGCCCTCATTTTCAGGTCTGCACATATCCAAATCAGACCAGCCCAAGTATACTTATGCAGCCAGTTTTTATGAGTCATGAAACCTTCTATTTCAGGACAGGCCATTTCTCAACACAGTTTTGCTCTTTAAGGGAAAGCGCTTATAAATGCATGTAGCAATTGACAATACAAAATAAATATGCATCATATTATTAGCTTAGAAACACTCAGATTGTGTGTATGTGTTTCCAGGTGGCTGAGAGAGCTCTGTACTACTGGAATAATGAGTACATCATGAGTCTGATTGAGGAGAACTCCAATGTGATTCTTCCTATAATGTTCACAAGTCTGTACAGGATCTCCAAAGAACACTGGAACCCGTGAGTCAAACCCATAGTCTTCTGATGTTATTTAACAACACCACTGCAATCTCTGATAATCTGAATAGATTCATAGAGCTTCTCTTGTCCCAATCACATTCCTTGTTTCCTCTTTCTCTCAGGTCACTTAATGGAATTAAAATGAGTATTTAATTTAATGTATAATTACATTCAAAAACACTTTTGCAAGGATTGGTCTTGTAATTTAAAAATGTTAAACTTTAACAGATATATAATTTGAAACATTTTATAAACTAGTTTTTAAAAGTAAGATTTTTGTAAGAATGCTTATTTTTCTGAGCCAACACACATGAAGCATGTGCAGAGAAAGCTGGCTCTTTTGTGTCAACTGTCAAACTCACACAAGGTTATGTAAAATAAAAAACACACAAGTTCACAGAAACAGTCAGTAATATCTTTAAATGTAAATGCCTGGGGAGAAATGGCATGTGTATCAGTATATTAGATGTGTGAAACGGCATCTCTTGGACATGGGTGATATTTTGACATGTAAGTTCTCAAAGAAAACTCAGGACTGCAATCGGAGCATTTCAGGGAGTTCATGTGTTCAACTTTTGCAGATCTTTTTCATGTACAAAAAGCAACATTACATGTTAAAGGAGGTTAATATTAATTTATTTAGCTTTTATTTAAAATGAAAGATGTCACTGAGATATCATTAGCCCTTGTCCCGATTCCAGAGAGACCTGGTTAAGATGGCAGCACAAAAAGTTTCCAAAATAAAAAGACAAATCTATAGTCAGAAAACACATTCAATAATAAAAAAAAGAGGTTAGGAAAAGCACTTACAA
The DNA here is from genome assembly GCF_003368295.1 of Carassius auratus. Lineage (NCBI taxonomy): Eukaryota > Metazoa > Chordata > Actinopteri > Cypriniformes > Cyprinidae > Carassius > Carassius auratus. Next base: position 6,891,131 of record NC_039255.1, read on the forward strand.
GACTCTTTTAAAACCGATTTCAAAGTATGTTTAAAAGCAGTCAAGGGTGGCAAGAACATTAGTTTAAGTATGTTTTCAATGTCGTTGCATGCCTAAAGGGGAAAATTCTGAGGGTATCTTTTATTCGACGATGTATCCGAGATCTAGTTCAATAACTGTTTGAATAAAGAAGTTAAACATTTTGAAATATAAGAAGGTAATTTACCAAATAGTGCTTTAGCAATAAATATATACATGTGTAAACTATGTTGTAAAGATGACCATTCTACAGATTCATAAGGTATACAGGGATGTGTATGTGGTTCTGCACCACATATAAAACTAAATGCTGTATGAATCCAGTTTCCTTAACAAAGATGAAGCTGCATGCATATAAACAAGATGGGTCTGATAGTGGCAGACGCCAGTCCCTATTCAATTCAAAACTGGTATAATAGGACTCCTTTAACCTGTAATAATATTTCAGGATATAGCTGTTTTTAACTGTATTTTTTTATCATATAAATGCAGTCTCGGTGGGCAGAAGAGACTTCTTTCAAAAACATTTTTAAAAACTTTGACATGTAGTGCACTTTCACAGCCTTCCATGTAAACATTTAGTATATTTGTATGTGATATACACAACACTGTCCAGCACTAACTGGATAAATAATAATTTCCTGTCCAATCATACTTCAATTGTTTAATTTCTTCTCTTTTTCCACTTTCAGGGCCATAGTAGCTTTAGTCTATAATGTTCTGAAGGCCTTCATGGAAATGAACAGCACTTTGTTTGATGAACTCACGTCCACTTACAAGTCAGATCGTCAGAGGTGTGTTTATTTTAATTATTTTTTTAATGCATTACTTTTGTGACAAGTAACTGTTGCATTTTCATGCTGCTTGTACATGCAGTATTAAACATACCTTACCTTTATTAGCATTTTTATTCCATCTGTCATTCCTCAGAGAGAAGAAAAAAGAGAAGGAGAGAGAGGAGCTGTGGAAGAGGTTGGAGGATCTGGAGTTAAAGAGAAGCCTCCAGAGCGACGGAATTATTCCCACTTAACGACGCGCCTCTCCTGGACCGCTTTTTTTTCCAGCGCCCCCACCATGTGCTCGGGAACGTTGGCCACCTTTTTTTTTTTCTTTCTGTATTTGTGCGACTTACTTTACCGTAGATTCACCTCATCAGTCTCATTATTTCAAAAGCACTGTAAATAAGTTTATTTTATCTTCTTTTCCCCCCCCCCCTAAAAATATTATGCCGAAAAAGAACGTGACTAGAAAAAGGAAATTAAAAAATTCAAATAAGCAAAAAGAAAAAAAAAAGAAAGAAAGAAACTCGCACTGGAGGGGGAAGGATTTTGAGCAGACAGTAGGACTGAAATGAACGACTGCTGTATAGAACCCACCGATCTGACATACCTCAACCATCATTTCTGAACAACACCAGCCCAAATCTCTCTCTCTTTCCTCACTTGCCCCGTCTTTGTCCCTTACTCCTCCGATTTTTCTTTTCCTCTTTATGTCTCTGAATTGGATCAAGATTTGCCACCTGTGTCCTCATTATCTGAAACCTGACTCGACTACCCTTGACCTTTGATTTTCCGTTAACATCTGGACAAACACAGCAGGTCTGGACTGTAGACGTCTTGAAGGGATGCAGAGGACACTATGCAGTATCCAGCAAAGAACAGGAAGTCATACATACTCACCAGCTCTTGTTTTTCCCTCCTTCTCCATTCTTTTTCTGTCCAAATGTGCCACCCAGTACACTCATTTGGATACTTTAGCACCAGTCCGGTACTGGTACCAGAAAATGGGACAGACACAAATCTGAACGGGTGTCCAGAATTCCAGCAGCAAAACCAGAGATGCTTGTCATGAGAAATCGATTTGCAAGTGCACACACACACATATTCTGCATTCAAGTGTGTGAGGGAGTTTCTTACAGTGTTAAGTACCTGTATACTGTATCTGAATGCAGTACTTTGATACTCTGTATCTAGTAGAACCTTAAGCGTATTTTTCTTTAGGAGAATCTAGTATATGATGAGGAAAGATTGAACATAGCCTCTTGGGATTTTTCTTTCTTTCTTTCTTTCTTGGGTTTCACTTCTAATTTGTGGGGGTTGTTTTATTTTATTTTTAAGTCTGGAATTTGGTTTTGTTTAGTTTTTTTGACCAAGTGGAATTTGTTCTTTCTTCCTTTTTTTACTTATTTGCTGATTGGGGGGAGTGAGAGGGGGATTGTGGAGGACTGATGCTGTGGTGAGCTTTGTCAGAATTGAACCTGTGCTTTAGAAAGCCCCAGACATCAAATGATTACAAAAGTTAAAAAGGGTCGGATAAATACAAATGTTTAATTATTTTAAAAAAAATAAAGAGATATTAAATTAAACCTGTTTTGTGATAAAGACGAAATGCACATTTGCCTTCTTTGTGGCGCGTGTGAGTGGAAGAAAGTGTAAAGGAGAGGTATCTGTATTGACCACCATAGCCATGTAAAAATTTTATATAGGTAATTATTGCAGCTTGAAATTGTAAAATGGTTCCTGTTCGTAACTCGTTCCATTTTTTTTTTTAGGGGTAAAACTGAATCATTTTCTTGACCTTTGGTTTTACTAAATGTTCCATTCTTTTAAGATGGATCTTTTCAATGAATCAGCTAAACAAACCGGTCTGAACCAGGCCACTATGAACACAATTTTGTTGCACAATCTTTGTAATGATTTTTCATAATTTCTCCTTTTGTTTTCTGCAGGGTAAACACATTGCATAGCTTGAATTTAGAATGACTAGAGGGTGAATAAATAAGAGTATGTTTGTTTTCAGTTGACCCTTACTTTAAATCAGTGTGACTGACCAATTGTTTATAGGACCATGTGTGGTGTGTTTGTAAATTCAGTATTACTCTCTTTCCAGCCCTTTATTCACCAGTACCAAATTATTCCACAAGAGTGCAGCAGAGCTCAACATTAAACATTTCTAAACCAGGTTTTTGCTTTTGTGGAAAATATTGGATGTGCATTATAAAATCTTTTCAACCTTTGTGCATGTAGTCTTTTGATGCAGCTCCATCGTTTTTCCTAATAGTTTGCACGCTAAAGTATGAGCTTGTAGGATTTGGCAGGATTTTTCCTGAGGGCTTAAAGGATTCTGAGCTGCTCTGAAATTGGCAGGTTTATATGTAGTTAAGACGTATATGCAGGCTTTATTCTTTCAGTTTGAGCATTAACCTGTCAGATCTTAGGAAGGAAGGGTGTATTTCGGTGACTGCTTGCTTTAATTAACATCACTCCTGGAAGCATAGCAGTACTTTTTAGAAAAAAATTAAATGTTCTTAAAGGGACAGTTCATCGAGAAATGGAAATTATTTCACCCTCACAATCCAAACTAGGTTTGGAACAAAATAAGAGTAAATAATATTAATATATTTTTATTTATTTATTGTCATTTATTATTATGCATTTACTTTCTTTAAAAGGAAAAATAATAATACATTTAAAATTAAATAAATATCTAATTAAATTAAAAAAATATATATATTCTCCTCTAAAAGTCAAATAGACTCCATTGTTTATAATACCTTCTTATGTGGGTCCCCAGTGATGGACAGGACACGTACTGCTTTCGTTAGTGACTGCCCTGACACACTAATAGACTCTTGGATTTTTTTAAAGGGATCGATCACCCAAAAAATGAAAATTACCCAATAATTTACTCACTCTCAAGTTATCCTGGGTGTATATTACTTTCTTCTTTCAGTTGACTACTGAGTTATATTTTAAAAATGTCCTGGCTCATCTAAGCGTTATAATAGCAGTGAATGGGTGATATTCAGTAGTCCAATTTAATAGAAGTCCAATAAACTGCGTCCATCCATCATAAAAGGTGTTCCACACAGCTCCGGGGGGTTAATAAAAGCCTCCTGAAGTAAATCGATATGTTTTTGTAAGAAAAATATCATATTTATAACTTTATAGCTCTCTTCTAGCTTCCACAACTGGTCCATGATGAGAAGCAGTCTACCCCACTGTTTCCAAAAGACAGAAACAATCTCTCTGTGCGATGAATAAATTTATCAGCACATGTGTGATACAATTTTGCGATGTGTGATCGCCTGTTTACAAATCTATTGTCGAACAAAAATATTTACTGCCACAGATTTTTTTTAAATTATAATAATTTCATATTTAATTTAATAATTAGACATTTCTAGTGATTGATAGTTATGGCTCCCTGCGTGTTAACAGGTCACCCTGCAGTTTTCTGAAAAATAAAATAAAATGATGTAATAATTACTATATTCTTAAGTGCTCTGTTTTGTATATTATAGTGAAACCGTTTGATTAAAATAGTGACATTTCTTATTTTATATAATAATAATAATGATAATCATAATAATAATAAAAGAACATTAATGCCCTTTGTAAGTGATGAACTGCACTAATTTTATGATGGATGGATTCAGTTTATTGGACTTCTGTTAGGCTATTGAATTCAATGGCATTATAAATTTTTGGAAGAGCAAGGGCATTTTTTTTTGTATAACTCCATTTGTGTTCATCTGAAAGAAGAAATTCATATAGACGTAAGATGTATTGAGGGTGAGTAAATTATGGGGTAATTTTCAGCAAAATTTTTGTCTGATATGACTGATATAATACAGCGAGTAAACAATACGACGCTAATCTGATTAATAAAGAAGACCGAATACGTTTTATAACATGCAGGCATTAAAAGAGCGTAATTACGTCTACTCATCGAACCTGTGGCACTTGTAAACTGATGGCAAGTAAAGCGATGTGTGCTGAATGATACTTTCATGATGATGATTTCATAGCGATAAACTGTGAATAAGCGAGAATGGGTTGTAAGAAAACGCTCGCGTTAAACTTCTGGCACGCGCCTTGGAGCGTTGTTAAACTCACCTTTTAATGCCGTTTTCCTACAATTTTTTCCTACAGTTGAGCGTTGCTTTGGTCAAACTCACCGCTGAATGCTGTTTTACCTGCAGTTGAGTGTTGTTAAACTCACCGCTGATGAACGCGCTAAACCTTTGCGCAGAGGGCACTTTGATATCAGATTACAAGGATTTTTAAACCTCAAAAAACAGTTGGAGGGCCAGATAAAAATGATCTGGTGCCCGCCATTTGACTCGCGCTGTCAAAGAAATATTTTTGTAGCCTATTCTTTTTTATTTTTATTTTTATTTATTTCGTCTCCACCCATACAAGACAGACAAGGAGTTGCAGTGTGCTGACCCAAGACGTCAAATGTCAACGCTGTTGAAGTCTATCGGACTAACCTGCACGTTGAAAAATGACGCCAAAGGTAAAAAGTGACGCCAGGGTCCCTTGACCATGCGTCAAACATTTGACGAGTAGGGAGTGAGACTGTGTTGTACTTTTAAATTCATGAACTTTAAATCTGATCGAAAGTGATTTTAAAATTAGATCTGTGATATAACGAGTATATTCAGGTCACATTCTCACACAGTCCTTGTGTCTGTTGTTTCTCCAGCATGAAATTGCCTTTTCTTTTTTTTATAAATGTATCCCATTTTATGCAGTCTGCTTTGTAAGGTTTTACCCCAGTGATGGCGTAAAATGCTCCACAGTTAGTGTGTCATAGAGACTGGGACATCATCAAGAAAGTTCTCATATATGGAACCATAACATACGGTTATTGCTTTGAGTGTTTGCCTTATTTAAATGTCCTAAAGGTCAACAGAGTTTGTAGATCTATTTGTCCCTTCGGTGACTGTGATATTCCCAGGTTGAACATATTCCTGGTTTAGTATCTGTCGTGTTTCCTAGAAGAACATCGTTGCCAAACAAATAATAATGAGCCACTATTGCTTAAATCTGATTGACAATACCCTTTTTTCAGGACCAATGAGGATGCTGGAATATGTCAAAATTTATGGTAAAATCACAATTGTGTCCCTTAACAGGTGAGTCTAGGGTTTTTAGCTTTCTTCATTATGAATAGTTTTCCCAAAAACGAAAATCTGCTGAAAATATACCCCTCTTCAGCCCAGATACTTCTTTATGAGAACAGATTTGGTGAAATTTAGAATTAAATCACTTGCTCACCAATAGATCTTCTGTCCAAACAGCTGATAAAAGCATCACAATAATCTACTGTACAAGTAATCCACACGACTCCATAAATTAAAATCTTGTAGTGAAAAGAGTGTGTAAAAAAAAAAAATAAAGATCCATTGTTTTAACTTTAAACCATTGCATCTGGCCAAAATCCGTTATAATGCTTCCTCTAGAGAGAAAGTTGTCTCCTTGTTACCATTTTCTTCTGGATATTATGGCAATATTATAGATAGAGGAAGCAATGTTTGAAGTTAAAAAGGTCTTGATGGATTTGTTTATTATGTTATAAACATCCAGCTTTTCACTTCACAAGACATTAATTGATGGAATATCCCATCCCTCTCTAAGGCAGAGCGTTTTTCTTATTGACCTTCTTTTTGGTTGGCCAAAGGATTCGTTTTGCTGTTTTACAAATCTTGAAGGGATAGTTCACCCCAATCATTTACTGACACTCATGTCATCAATAAAATACAATGAAAAAAGGAATGTAAGTCAGAGGGAACAAAAACTGTTTGTTTGGTTGCCAATATTCTTCAAAATATAATCTTTTGTGTAAAATGCATACAGGTTTGGAATGTGTCTAAATGATGACTGGATTTGTTTTTGGGTCATTTATACATTTAAGATATGAGATATGTCATGACACCTGATCTGTCAGGTATATGGAGCATTTATATATAACATATTAGATATTAGATAATTTTTAATGATTAAACCGATCAAACTCTCTTTCTCATGCTGTCTTTTTCTGAGGGTCATGCTATTTTTAAATGGCTTTTCTGAATGAAATATGATGGACACCGTGAGATCCACCCACTCCTGTTTCCAAAATAGAATACAACACTGGCCCACACATATCCACACAGTCTCTCTTTCTCTTTCTGTCTCTGCTTTTTTTTTTCATACTGAGACTGTTTCTTGTTGCTCTATTTATCTGTCTTTTTTTCATGTTTTAGTTTCCCCTCTTTTATCCCTGCACTGCTTGCTATCTGTTGTGATCATTAACAGAACAAAACCTTCATGTGATGATTTACAACACCGTTGTGATGTCATAGCATGAAATAACACTCTTATTAACATGATGAAACATTGCATGACTAGTCTTGGGGAAAACTTCTGAATGCGCATCCGGTCGACGATCCCTAATTATCTGTCTTGTTAATGGCTGAAAACAAAGATGGTCTTCCTACTCTCTCCTGAGCTCATCTTCCCTTATTAGACTTACGTAATCTTTCTGGTGATGATGATGTGAGCGTGGGGTTGTGATTTCTCCCAGGAACAAAATATCAGGCACTTTGGGGAAGGCATTTGAAGGCATTAGAAAATGCAAATCTGAAGCTTCTACACAACTGTGCTGGTCAAACCAAACATAAGGCCAAATATAAACCAATATCACTGAAAATGAACGAGGCTATGTTCTGGCTAACCTACCAAGGATCTCCTATTCCTATATGTATATAGTAAAACAGTAATTCAGTGAAATATTATTACCAAAAAAAAAAAAAAAAACATGATTCTTTCGAAATCATTTTAATATGCTGATTTTCTGTTTTATTTCCCTTGCTGAAGAGACCTGTACCCAATTATAGGTCACAACACAGTTGAGCACCACTGGACTAGTACACAAGTAGTTTATATTATATTTGTGTGTTTTGATGGTGGTACTAGCTGTAGGTCCCAGGTTGTTTCTGAGGTTAAAATGGCACATGGCAGATTTCTTAATTAAATAACACATCCTTGCATCATCTTTAGACGTTAGCACTGAATTTATAATTCAGATTATTTGAGATTTTTATATTGGTTTATTATATGCATTATTAATGCGATGAATTTAAGATTGGGTCGATGGGATTTTTTTTTTTTTTTAAGTCTCTCTTACTTTCTCACACATACACATGCTTCTCTTCTATTTTTGCTTCTCTCTCTCTCTCTCTCTCTCCATTCGTTTCTGAATATTTAATCAGCCTTAATGTTCTTCTGAAGTTGTTTAGTGAGCTGGATCTAAAACTCTCTGACATATCAAAGTGTTTCAAATGCCACCCTAAAAGAAAGCCTTGCCACCCCTGCTGCCACCCCAGTTGGTAGCAATTTGAAAATTTACAAGCGCAAATCTTTCCTGATACGTGAACCCGCTCCGAACTCCCGAACTGATTCAAATTATCTGCGATCCCCAAACTGACTCTTATGATTCGCGAACCCGCTCCGAACTCCCGAACTAACTCAAATGATTCGTGATGCCGCTCCGAACTCTCAAACTGGCTCAAATGATTCGCGATCTCGCTCCGAACTCCCGAACTGATTCAACTGATTTGCGATCCCCAGACTGACTCAAATGATTCGCGAACCCGCTTTGAACTCCTGAACTGACTCAAATGATTCGCGAACCCGGTACGAACTCCCGAACTGATTCAAATGATTCGCGATCCCGCTCCAAACTCCCGAACTGACTCAAATGATTCGCGAACCCGCTCCGAACTCTCGAATTGATTCAAATGATCCGCGAAGCCGCTCCGAACTCCCGAAATGATTCAAATGATTTGCGATCCCCAAACTGACTCAAATGACTCGCGAACCCGCTCCGAACTCCCGAACTGACTCAAATGATTCGCGATCCCGCTACGAACTCCCGAACTGATTCAAATGATTCGCGATCCCCAAACTGACTCAAATGATTCTCGATCCCGCTCCGAACTCCCGAACTGACTCAATCTGGGGCACCCACTCCCAGAGGGGGCACCATCCCAGTTGCTCCAAAAAAAAAAAACTTCCTCCATTCTCCCATCCGCGCTCGCGACCGCTCGCGCCTCATGTTTGCGGCTGAATGTTCACAATTGATTGATGAATCCAATCCAGCAAAGAGAAAAGAAAACTAAAAGACATAAAAGAGACATAAACTGTTAAAATAATACAAAATAAACTATTTATGTACATGTTATAATATTCTCAATCTATAACATGTACAAAAATTATGTTGCCACCCCTCACAAATTCCTGTCCTCTTCTCGCCACCCCATCAATATTTTGCTAGATCCGCCCCTGAGTGGAGTTAAAATGCACCAGCATGGTGCCATGAGACATTTTGATACAGACATTTTGAGACTGAATGGATTATACTGATTAAGAGCACTGTTTTATCGTTTTCTTGTTTTCTTACTGGTGTAACTACAAATTTTGAAGTGACAGAAGTTCAGCAAAACAAAATCTCAATTATTGAATGGATGGCTCTGGTCCTGGCAGCAGTCGACACAGCTTTCCAGTTGTGCTAAAATATAGTACACAACATCTGATTCATTCAGTATATATAATATGAGTAAACAAAAGAATTTGGCTGAACTATGTTTTTAATAACCCTGGATGAACACAAACAGAAGACAGGCTTTTCACTGTAATGTTAAATACATTTACTGTTTATTTTCTGTTCCCTGTGGCATCATTGTAGGCAGCTTCTACACATTAATATCATCACCTGTGCATTGTGGCTGACTGAGAAGGAACTATCTCTTCTTTTCCTCACACTTGGACTATAAAGAGCCGAATAACAGTAAAAAAAAAATATATATATATATAGATATTTGAACTGCTGATCTTCTGTGCCTGTGAGGCTGGCTCATTGTGATTAGGGTGATTTGAGACTATTAAACAGATTTCAGCCCTGGATAATGCAGGAGTGTTTTAACTGCTGTAATGACGGCCTGGCTGAATTTCAGTGAGTCATATCGCATCAAAATCCCTTTCTCTCTTGAGCTCTTTTTCCTCTCTTTCTCTCCCTCTCACTCTCTTTCTGGCCCTGTCTTTATGGTTGTGCATTATTCTATATAGGCCTAGGCTGAGCCTACAGCAAAAAGTAGCGACATACTAAATATGTTTTTCATTGACAGCAGCTCAAATTTTTAAAACAGTCCATTTTCCGGTAAACCGCAATTACCAGACAAAAATAAGTTGAGGATTAGTGTGTGTGACGAATTTTGACACAATACTGCATTGCTGACGACACTGCTTCAGTCAAGTAAACTGATAATAACCAAATACAGTAAACTGTACTGTGAAATTGAGTCTTCAGTCAGGAAACACCGCCACCATCACTTTCAGAAAACTGCTATTCATTTTAATGAATGGTTTCATTCAGAATTGGACGTTTCATTCAAATGAGTCGCTTCTAAAAACGATTCTCTTTTTAAACGGACATTTTTTGTACTAAGCGAAATACAGTATTAAAATATTTTAATCAAATAGGTTTATCAAATAATGCAATATTTAATTATGTTTATCACTATATCTATTTCTAGTTGTACAAGTTATGGAATTTTATAGATTGGTTTAACTGAAATATATATCACATATACTACGATTCAATAGTTTGGAGTAAATAAAGGTTGTTCTGTTGAAACTAAAAACTTCTGCGGGGAAATAAAATCTACCAAATCCTTTGAATCATTTTTAAAGGACCATGTGACACTGAAGGCTGCTGAAAAATCAGCTTTGCCATCAAAATGTTTATAATATTTTTAAAATTGTTCTTGTCATAAGTGCATATTCTTTCTGCTTATGGTGCTAATGGGAACATGTTGTTTTTATATTTCCAGGTGAGCTCTTGCAAAAGGGGCTTCCGGTTCTTAAATGTTTATGTGGCTCTGAATCTGAAAATGTGGACAGGAATCGTGGGCAGAGCTGTAATTAGCACAAGCATGGAGACAAATAGATCAGGTTTGTGCTCGACATCACCGGCAGCATCACAATGTGTATTTATATGACTACATACAAACAGATTCATAGAGTCTGTGACTTCAGAGAACAAATATTACCTACTTAGGAGGAGGATGGTGTCTAATCTTATTGGTGCTTTGAGTGAAAGCACTTATACCACGTGAGGCCAGTTCTGGGACATACTGTACTGCTGGTGATGATGTGCTTAAATATAGAGGCAGCCTGATACCTAAATCTGATGCCTAAAACTCATATTAAAAGACTAATTTGAATCATGCTGTGAAAAAAATATGCATTTGGAAATCTTCTGTTCTGCTCTTTTACTGCTGCCTGTTATTTCTCCTTTCATTCCCTGTTGGGAATAGGCCATATGTCTGTCAGTTTCAGATACTGGAGTCTTGCTGTGACTCATTTAAGCTGTGTTCTGTGAACTGTACTGACCACACGTTTGATTGTTAGAGAACCATGAGGCAAACTTCTCACCTGACTGCTATGATGAAGGAAGAAAACACCTCTGAAAGAGGAACGATTATGTCCATTGTATTAGCACTCACTGTTATATAATACGTTCATATTTCTAACTGTTATTCTTTTGAAAATAAAAAATGTATTTGAGTGAATTTAACAGTAAAGATTTTAAAACCAAAATTAACATTGTCAAAATTTACTTCACTTTCTTAATATATGTCTCTGCTCATACAGTAGAGGATTTAGTAATTGATTATTATTATTATTTTACTATAATTTAATCACAATGTACTGAGATGGAACTTTCTCCTCCTTTTAAATTTCTCCTTTTCAACGGATATTTGCCGGGTCGAATGGGTTATTTTTTATTCAGTGGTGAACGCTATATTGTAAGTAATGCATTTTTTAATTGTGCAAAATATATATTTTATTTTTTTAATCAAAATGTACCCAGATAAAACTTTCTTCTGTTAATTGTCTCCTTTTTAGCGGATGTTGCAACAGCAAATGCTCTTGTAGCATAATGTAGTTTTTGTGAAATCAGCCGATATATAAAAGTGTAATTAAAGTGTGTCATTTCTGTGCCGCTGGTGGCATTATTCCATTATTCAAAACAATAGTTCTGTCATAAACTTAAACTATCAGTTCTGCTCAAATAGTAGTTTGGTTCCGCTAGTGCGTATAAAATGACACACTTCGTCTTTAATATAGTAATTTAATACCATTTAACATCATTGTAATAAAGATTAAGGATATAAAAGAAATAAAGCAGATATGTTTGAAAAATGTTATGGTTACAATATTGACCTCCACATTGTGGTTGAAAAGTTGGTAGTCCTTTGAAATTAACTGCAAATTGACATTCAAGATTGGTTCCATTCTGGCTGATTTCATTGCCTGCTTTTCATTTTCAAATCAAATCCCGATGAAGAAAATCAAGTACTCATCCTACAGTTTTTCAGTCGAATATCCAATTTTGCTTTGAAGTGTGTCACAATTCAGAAGTAAAATGGGTACGTTGGCTCTAATATGTCTACAGTAGCTCACTTAATGTAAGGGCCATTACTGTAATTCAGCCCTCTAAGGAAAGTCTGGCAGTGCTACAGAGACCACTAATGGTGTAACGACAAAGGAAAATCTATCATGTCTGTGAAGTTATCATTTGTTCTCTGACCCTGTCACAGTTGCTTATGACCTCTCGGCTTTCAGAATCAGAGGTTATTGACTTATCGACTGGATATTTTTAGTGAGGTTCAAACGGATTCTAATTAGGAAGAACGTTTGATATCTGACTGTATATGGGCATCACAGAGAGAGAAAGAGGGAGACCAGAAAGAAAGACAGCTATGCTCACTGGCTAATTAACAGTCACGATCAATGCAGAGGAATGGAGACATGGCAGGGTTTTTGTGTGTGTACGTGTGAGCGAGAATGAGAGATTAAGTAAATGTGTGTCAGTGAATACAGTAGAGAGTGTGTGTGTGTGTTTATGACTTTGTGTAATTGAATGTGTGTGTATCTGCAATCACCCAGTGTGTCGCCATCTTTGGAGGTAGGGTGAGGTCAGAGCTCCCCCCCCACCGTGATCCGTGTCTGTGACATTTACAGTGAAACTTGAATTATTAAACATCTGGGAATGTATCGATCACTTGAGGTTCATGCTGTCGAGCCTAAACTGTGTTGCTCATGAAAGAACCAACAGAGCTGTAATAATCAGATTGTGTCTTAAGGAATTAGTTTTGGCCTCTTTTAAAGTTCCCAGCTGGGACAATTGGATTTCTATACTCTCCTCCCTGCACTTCACCACTCTTATTTGTTTTATTTAGTTTCTGTGAAGACTATCTGCACTTTATGTCTCACATGTTGTTCTAACTGCAAAGACGAAGCATGTGAGTGATTGAATGAATGTTGACGGCTTTCTTCTTGAACCTTCTTTTGAGCATTCTGTTTTTTGCTGTGCAGTATTTTAGGACATGAACTGAGTGGATATGTCAAAGCCTGTCAATAACATGTCAAGACCGTTTTTCTCCCTGAAACTAGTGGGAGAAAATAGAAATTATATTTAGAATGATAAATATAAAGCATACCTTTGGACCATACATTTTTTTGCATAGTGGCATTTTTTGTGCAAATTCTAGGCCTCCACTTATTGTAATATGTGAGATATATATGTATATAGAGAGAGAGTAATGTATTAAACTAATATGAATAGTTAGAATTAATATTGAGAAAAGTGCAGACTTATTACTGAAATTAGAATTTGGGGGCAAATATGCTAAATTGGCATGAAAACAATTAAAAATGCTTCTAAATGTTTCTAAAATACGCTTAATTTTCTTTATAGATCAATTAAAATGTCATTCTTTTTGTTAAGATTGTTTTAAAAATGTAGGGCCCCAGCTGGTGTTACTGTAATGCATTTTAAATATTATTTTTATTGAAAAAAAAATATTTTGTTGACATTTTAAGTATAATTGTAAATCTAGTTTTTGCTGATTTATGTGTACAAACTTAATAGATTTGTATATTTATTAAAATACAAATATTATACATATATGTATTACAATTAAAATTTAAATAGACTTAATTTTCTGTGTACAAATTATTTCTTATTTCTTTCTTTTAATTAAGGGAAAAAACATGAACATGGACATTTCTCCTAATAACATACTTTTGTGTTGGTTATGTAACCAAATAAGTGCACTATTCACCATGATGTCAGAAAAAGAGGTTTTAAGTGAGCTTCTGCATGTGTGCATGAAACCCTGTGGTTTGGTAATTGGCCTGGAGTTAAAAAAACTTCAGTTAGCCTGGTGACTGCTGTTGCTCCCCTGCAGTGCCAAAGTGTGGATAATGCAATGACTGACTTTAAAACTACAAACCCGATTCCAAAAAAGTTGGGACACTTCACAAATTGTGAGTAAAAAAGTAATGGAATAATTTACAATTCTCATAAACGTATATTTTATTCACAATAGAATATAAATAACATATCAAATGTTGAAGGTGAGACATTTTGAAATGTCATGCCAAATATTGGCTCATTTTGGATTTCATGAGAGCTACATATTCCAAAAAAGTTGGGACAGGTAGCAATAAGAGGACGGAAAAGATAAATGTACTAAAACTCTATAGGTAAAAAAAGAAGCCATATCTAAACATGATGCAGAAGTGCAGCTGTTTTCTCTGGGCCAAGGCTTGTTTAAAATGGACTGTGGCAAAGTGGAAAACTGTTCTGTGGTCAGACAAATCAAAATTTGAAGTTCTTTTTGGAAAACTGGGACGCCATGTCATCCGGACTAAAGAGGACAAGGACAACCCAAATGGAGATCAGAGCACAGTTCAGAAGCCTGCATCTCTGATGGTATGGGGTTGCATGAGTGTGTGTGGCATGGGCAGCTTACACATCTGGAAAAGCACCATCAATGCTGAAAGGTATATCCAAGTTCTAATAACACATGCTCCCATCCAGACGTCGTCTCTTTCAGGGAAGAACTTGCATTTTCCAACATGACAATGCCAAACCACATACTGCATCAATTACAACATCATGGCTGCATAGAAGAAGGATCCGGGTACTGAAATGGCCAGCCTGCAGTCCAGATCTTCCACCCATAGAAAGCATTTTGCCCATCATAAAGCGGAAGATGCAACAAAGAAGACTTAAGACATTTGAGCAACTAGAAGCCTGTATTAGAAAAGAATGGGACAACATTCCTATTCCTAAACTTGAGCAACTTGGCTCCTCAGTCCCCAGACGTTTGCAGACGGTAATAAAAAGAAGAGAGGATGCCACACTGGTAAACATGGCCTTGTCCTAACTTTTTTAAGATGTGTTAATGCCATGAAATGTAAAATCAACTTATTTTCCCCTTAAAATTATACATTTTCTCAGTTTAAACGTTTGATATGTCATCTATGTTGTATTCTGAATAAAATATTAAAATTTGAAACTTCCACATCATTGCATTCTGTTTTAATTCACAATTTGTACAGTGTCCCAACTTTTTTGGAATCGGGTTTGTACAATGTCCCCATTGATCAATCTTGTGTCCATGTTATTAGTACCATGTTCCTCTTAGACATCAAAGCTGATTGCTTTTAACAGAATGCTTTTTTAAACTAAAGGTGTACAGTATGTTGATGTAGACTCACTCGGTATGAATCTCTTCTTTGTCACCCCGTTCATCATGTCTGTTTGTTGGAGGTGGCTGAGGGCAGAACAGGTGTTTCTGTGAGGAGCCCATCAGAGTGAGAGCCTTCGATGATTAAAGCTTAATAGATATTAAAGGGCAGAGACAAGCCTGCGTACAAATTGGTCTTGACAAGGCTGTTTTTTTAGGAAAGGACAACTAGGAACATTGTCCTGCATAGGCCCTGTAACAAGGAGACAAATAACTAATTATTCAAGCATTCAGGAGACCAAAGGTAAAGATTTATTCATTAAATAAACTGTAATTATTGATCAACCAGTAATCTGAATATAGGAAAATGTCCCTCTGAATATTTGTGAATGTCTTCAGTTGAGTAACTTGCTCTACTACTGCATGTTCCTGGCTGTGACCTGGCCCTTGATTTTATTTTGTACTATTGCTTTCTGTAAATTCATTGTATCTCACACACTAATTGTCATATTTCAGACAGTTATAATATTCACCCTAATCAAATTAACATTAACTGTCAATATATTTCATTTTGGACATGCGGTGCTATAATAACATCATTTCATATTTAATCTGTAAATGTTAAATGTTTAGAAGTAAAGGACTTGTGAAACTCAAAACTATTTATGAATGGTAAAAATGTGAACTGTAACATGAATGAGTGAATCACTGAATCGTAAGTAAAAATAAAACCATTGTTTTTACCAACAAATATGATATATATTTTTAAAAGAATCCTAATGTGACTTGCCTTAACCTGATATTACTGAGAAATAATCTCAACACAGTCCAATATTTCAGGTATCTGCTTTCATTTTATAGTTGACTCTTATATTTGATACATGCTCAAAAAAGGTATCAAAGTTGTCACTAGGATTGTACCCTTTCAAAAGGTTCATTTTTGTACCTTAATAATCCCTAAATGGTGCATTGTATACCTTAAGTATATTTGTATCATTAATATCTTTTGAATTGGAACTAGCCAATGACAGCTTGTAAAAAAAAAATTTCTGAGGATGTAAATGCCAAATATAGTGTTTTATTATGTTCACACGATTAGTAAAAAATATGGAATGAAAATTTTAGATTAAGCATATAATTCACTTTCACATATAAGATGATTTACAGAAGATTCTATGTTTAAAATCAACATTTAAAACCACTGCAAAAGAAAACACACTTTTTTGTAATTGGACCTTTGACTCAAAATCTTATACTTTCTGAAATACAGCCCTTGTACCAACTACCCCCATTTCCCTTAGCTACTATTACAGAAATGTCACTTTTTGAGCTATTCATTTTATAGTGGTCAAATTGTAAAAATATTTCAGGGGGGATGGTGTGGGGAGGGGGGCTATAGCTAATTTTAAATAACGATTTCAATATTTGTTCCAAAAAGGTTTTTATTTAATGAAAAAATGTTGTGCTGGTACTGCTGGCCTTGGTTTAGCAATGTCATGGATAAATAATCATGTGAATTAAACCAGAGAATTAATAGCACATTTGTGCTGATGCAGAAATATGAAAGTGAAATGACATACAGCCAAGTTTGGTGCTCAGCCATACTCAGAATTCGTGCTCTCTGCATTTAACCCATCCAAAGTGCACACACACAGCACTGAACACACCGTGAACACACACCCGGAGCAGTGGGCAGCCTTTTGTGCTGCGGCGCCCGGGGAGCAGTTGGAGGTTCAATGCCTTGCTCAGGGGCACCTCAGTCATGGTATTAAAAGTAGAGAGAGCGCATTCACTCACCCCACCTTCATTTCCTGCCGGTCGGAGACTCTACCTCACAACCTTTGGATTACAAGGCCGAACCTCTAACCATTAGGCCACGATATCAGAAGATATTCAGAAAAGTACATTACTTGTGCAAGGAATAGAAAATGTATTTTTTTCTTGCTTTGCTTGAATTCTAAAGGCATTCTAACTGTAGCCTATTCTAACAAGCTTCATCGCGCAGTGAATGCTTTTGGACTCCGTTTGTTCGATATGTCAGCTCTACTATCGTCTCTCAATCCGTCACACATTCAGCACAATAACATAATGTCGCGGAATGTCTTTAAATTATAATTAAGGAAAAATCATACTTTTTTCTATTGTCTTCTTTTTAAAGAACTTCAAAAATTGCACTTGAACCATTCTGCGCGGGAAAAAAAACCGAAAACTTGCTTGCTAGTGAGCAGCTTGTTACAGTTCCGAGTTCTGATTGGCCAATCGTCGCTATTTAGTTTGTGAATTATCATAAGTAGTTTAAAGAATTTTAACATTTAATGTGCATGGTAAGTTTTACATAATACACATATTATTCTAAATGGGATTCAGGATGGTGGTTTTACCAAGCGGATGCATCCCCCTCAATTCGAGCACTGACTGTATTACAATATAACGCTTAAGAGTTAACCTTTTTTCTGCGCAGTTGGGTTGTTGTGCGCTCGTGCGCACATGGTTTCGGAGATCCCCAGCGCCCGCCTGTGCGCGTCGGTGCAGTTGCGCATGCGCGGGGAGCTCCCCGTGCCCACTGACTTGTAGCTTTGAGCCCAGAGTGCGCGCGGGTGGCACACAAGTAGCTCCAGGGCAGCCAGCGCGCAACGTTACAATGAGCCTCCCTGCTCCGCCGGCAGAGACTCCACGCGCAGAGAGTGCCCATCTGAAGAGAGCAGCGCGACACCCACAGCCACACGATGCCCGGGGGAAAGAGAGGGCTGGTGGCACCGCAAAACACTTTCCTGGAGAATATCGTCAGACGCTCCAGTGGTGAGGAGCACGCTTATGCTTTCCGAAATGTGTTCGGTCACTTGACATTACCTAGACCGTGTTGCTCTGCATTTACATACTGAGTCAGTAATTCAAACTAAAAACATGTTATTAATATGGAGCTGTATTGCACAGCTATTCGTATATTCATATTACATTTATGATATGAAACATGGATATTAATAATATATATTTTATATAATATATAATAATATATTTTGTCTTTAATTTATTAGGATTTTTTCAATGCACTATTTACACCATGATGTTTGTTATTGAGTCGTTTATGAGATAAAATGGGAGTTAAATAAAGAAACTTAATTTCACTTTATATAATCTAATAGAATATATATATATATATGCCTTTTTTTAGCTGCAGAATTTATATTTTAGAGACAGTGTTTATTTAATCTAACGTTTATTTGTTATTTATCTAACTCCAAATCTATGTATTATTTTGAGTCAAGTGATTTTAGTTCTTTAATTAAAAAAATATATAATTTTAACTTCTGCAGAAATGTACAAATTCTAATAAACAATAAAACGTTAAGCAGCCGTAATTGAGAAAAGTATTATGCACTTAATTATAACCTATGCAAATTTAATGTAATTAGGTATTTCTGGTTCATCTGATTTAAAAGGCACTCAATATAATTTCACTCCACATCTGTGCGCCAGCAGCACATCAGGACTGGCATGAAGTCGTTTGATGGTTTTTAGATATCTGATGCAAATTGCGGATTGTTGCGTTTACCCACCACTAGAGGGAGCATCATCTTTAATTCCCTGTCACAATAATGCTGTTTGTGTCTGGATTCTTTATAGTGCATCATAAACACTAATCTGAGGATTATAGTATATAACACAGAATAGTTAAAGTGAGGAAAAATAATTTGAATGTAAATCTAATTTATATTCTGCACTAAGAAAGAAG
Organism: Carassius auratus; assembly: GCF_003368295.1. Classification (NCBI taxonomy): domain Eukaryota; kingdom Metazoa; phylum Chordata; class Actinopteri; order Cypriniformes; family Cyprinidae; genus Carassius; species Carassius auratus. Next base: position 6,910,255 of record NC_039255.1, read on the forward strand.
GACATTTTGTAGCTTTTTTTTTTTTTTTTAGCTTTTTAAAGTCTGTTTTACAGAGAGTACACACCAGATGCTGAAGTAGATCAGTCACAGTAATTAACTGTAGTGTGTGTCAGATCACTAATTCCTGATCCCTCTTTTACTCTCCGACATCTTCCCTGAATCTTCAGAGACCAGTTTCTTGCTGGGGAACGCTCAGATTGTGGACTGGCCTGTTGTTTATAGTAATGACGGCTTCTGCAAGCTGTCTGGATACCACAGAGCAGAGGTCATGCAGAAAAGCAGCACATGCAGGTGAGTGGCTATACATGTGACAATAGAAGTCTATAGGAATATGTTACACAGTTTTTCCGGTACTTTAAGGGGCCTGTTGGATAAAACAATTTAACAATGAGGCTTTACATTTTTTGTTGTGGACCCATGTGGATAGATTCCTACAAAACCAAGAAGTGATTATGTCATAATCTTGAGGTGTTTCATCACTTTGGCTCTGCCTAAAGTTGAGGAACATGTAAAACGAATCTTGAAAACTCTGGTACCATGACATCACTGATTATTCTTTTGTGAACTGAAGTAAATGAATTTGGAATTTAAGTTTAAATAGATGAAAGTATCTTTTTGGCCAAGACATGATCTGGCCTCGCAGTGGCAGAAAAAAAATCTAATTTCAATAAGTGGCTGTCATAAAGTGCTGAGCCACAGATATACTGTCTTGCAGGTCATAAAGACTCTATACCACCCTTTAAAAACATCTCTTCTGGCCATGCTTACAACGGACAGTTTTTTGTCATTAATAAGCTTTTATCTGGGACAGCAACAGAAACAAACAGACTAAGATGGAATAATTGGTCACACTTTTGCATATGAATTTTAGCAAATCTCTATAATCTTTTAAACTTAATATATAATAATAATAATAATAACATATAACCATACTTCATGTCTGTTGGCAAAATGTGGAAATCTTGTACATCTTCTGATAACTTTGCTTGGTCATATGACTTCCTGAATTCATTAGAATCTATGTAAATCCCACTCAAAGGGTTGATGGGAGTGAGAACTGACCATTTCTTCTTAAACTGAATGATTTGGTTTGAGAATAGGAGATTACTGTCCGTCTGTCTCTCTGTAGTTTTATGTATGGGGAACTGACGGACAAGAAGACCATAGAAAAGGTGAGACAGGCCTTTGACAACTATGAGTCCATCTGTGTTGAAGTGCTGCTGTACAGAAAGAACAGTAAGTGAGACTTCATACAAACAAACATATGACCACTGGCTAACACTTATAAAGTTTCTTACATATGCTGATTAATGCAAAGAATGTATTTTAGGGGTGTTCTAAACCATAGAAAAACATGTTAAGTTCCACACAGAATGGAATATCAGAACCAACCACTTTGTATTTGTTTTAGTTTTTTTGTAAAAAATTGACACTTAAGACTGGTTTTGTGGTACAAGGTCACGTATCATATATTGGTTAGAAACGTCAATATAAAAAGGTTGTGAACTAGTTTTAAAACGTGGCGCTGTCAGAAATCATATGATAATGCTTACTTTGACATCTGACCTTGTACAGGAACTCCAGTGTGGTTCTACATGCAGATTGCACCAATTCGAAATGAAAATGAGAAAGTGGTTTTGTTCCTGTGTACATTTAAGGACATCACTGTCTTTAAACAGCCTATTGAAGATGAAAGCACCAGGGGTGAGTTTTACACTCTCACACACACATATAGGCTATACATAATCTGTGTAATCCACTTGTAATGTCAGTGATCAACTCAAAACAGATTCTGTAAAAGTCACAGTTTAAATTGAATGTGATGGTAACAGACTGGCCAATAGTGCTTGTTGGGCTTGATTTTGTTATGAGAGATAAACACTTCCTCTAATGTGCTTATGCCATATAAATAAATATTTGTTTATGATTGGCAAGCGTTGTCAGCTTTTTCCTTTTGGCACTCACATGCAAGAGTTTTTTTTTTCAAGCCCTGTGTGTGTGTGTGTGTTTGCTGGTGGGAGCTTGTTTATTGAGCTGAAAAAAGTTATTTAGAGTCTGATTCCAAAACTCCCAATAGTGCTGGCACAGACGTATTGCTTTGGTGTGTGTGGGTGAATTTCATAAAACCTTTTTTAGACAAGGTTCAGATCATATTTCACTCTCAAAACAAAAGAAATGACATGTTTCAAGAAAAAAGTGACGCATATTTTATTCAATTACTAGACAAAATTGATGACAATTAAGTGCATTCTTTTTTTTTTTAAATAAGTCGATTATTTTTTTATTTTTTATTATTGTAATCAGTCACTATGGAGAATAAAGGGGAATTACGTTAGAGTAATGAGCATTTTGAGGAAAAATGTCCGAGTTTTGTGGCATTTTTTAATATGCTAAATGACTTTGGGTTGAAATGTGGTGTCAACGTACATGATATTCATCAGTGTGTGTGATATGAGCTTTACTCACATAGGAATGAAAGAGAGACAGATTTGAAACGTGTTCCAGCAGTTATATCTCATTGTAAATTCATTGCAGCAGCGACAGCAAACATTTGTCACACTTTTACTCATATCTGAACCACAGAGGACTTAAGTTTTGGATTCATGTTATTGTTGTGTGCTTATACTGTTCAAAAAGGTCAGTAATACTTACTACTTAATTTTTTTTTAATTTTATGACAGTAAAGATTTGCAATGTTACTTGCAATGTTACATTAATCTTCCATTTCAAATAAATGCTGTTTATTTTGAACTTTCCATTCATCCAAATAATACTGAAAAAGTCACATTTTCCACAAAAATATTAACAGCATTGATAATAATAAAAACAAATCATCATATTAAAATTATTTCTGAAGCTTCATGTGACACTGAAGACTGGAGTAATTGCTGCTTCTGTCTTACAATTCAGTGAAGCAATTTTTCTAAAACACATTATATGTTTATTGTAGGTTGGACCAAGTTTGCACGTTTGACTCGAGCGTTGACGAACAGCAAAAGCACCGTTCAGCAGCTTACGCCTATAAGCAGAGCCGACATCACTTCACACAAACACTCCAGACTCGCAGAGGTGAGAACACACACACACACACACACACACACACACACACACACACACACACAAACACACAGGCAGCATTTGCTTACATCCTTGACTGTGCAGTACAAGGTTATTCAAAACTTCATCTCATGGAGGACAAACTTGTAATAGAATCACACACACACACACACACACACACAGGACGCTGCTGTAATGCAATCTCTCACGTGTCTGTTGGACAGCAATAGTCTACAGTGGGCTGCCAGAAGCTGTTATTAATAATTAATACTGATGAGGAATGTATGTGTGTGTCCCTAACCCCTGTTCCCTTTTCTGCTTTTCTCATCTGTTGTTCATTGCTTCAAAACCTCCAAAATTATCACCCTTCTTCTTCCATTGAATGGTGTGCATCAATGTGACCTTAAAGTTTGCCTTTTTGTGAAGAAAAAGGGGGCTAGTCAAAACTGTTTTTGCCACAAATGTGCCACAGATGCTGTTGATTGAATCTTTGACTTGTATAGAAAATTTTGCCCAAGATCGATAAATGATCTTGAACGATCTATAGCCCTCCGTTATCTTCTGATCTTCATTGTCTCTTGGAGGGAAATTCTGTTAAATCTCAAAGTCAACATCATGTTCCGTTTAAACAAATATGCATTGTGTTTTGTCCAAGAAAGAATTGAACATTTCCAGTGCTAGTTTTAATATTTAATACAAACTCACTTTCCTAAAGGCTCACTGTATTTCATTTCATTTTTACTCTGTCTCTCTTAAGATAATCCTCTTATTATGTCAGAAGTACTGGAAAAAAAATATGGCTGTCAATTTATATACACTCCCCTAAAGGATTATTAGGAACACCTGTTCAATTTCTCATTAATGCAATTATCTAATCAACCAATCACATGGCAGTTGCTTCAATGCATTTAGGCGTGTGGTCCTGGTCAAGACAATCTCCTGAACTCCAAACTGAATGTCAGAATGGGAAAGAAAGGTGATTTAAGCAATTTTGAGCGTGGCATGGTTGTTGGTGCCAGACGGGCCGGTCTGAGTATTTCACAATCTGCTCAGTTACTGGGATTTTCACGCACAACCATTTCTAGGGTTTTCAAAGAATGGTGTGAAAAGGGAAAAACATCCAGTATGCGTCAGTCCTGTGGGCGAAAATGCCTTGTTGATGCTAGAGGTCAGAGGAGAATGGGCCGATTGATTCAAGCTGATAGAAGAGCAACTTTGACTGAAATTACCTCTCGTTACAACCGAGGTATGCAGCAAAGCATTTGTGAAGCTACAACACGCACAACCTTGAGGCGATGGGCTACAACAGCAGAAGACCCCACCGGGTACCACTCATCTCCACTAAAAATAGGAAAAAGAGGCTATAAAAAATGGAAAAATGTTGCTTCCAGCAGGATAATGCACCATGTCACAAAGCTCGAATTATTTCAAATTGGTTCCTTGAACATGACAATGAGTTCACTGTACTAAAATGGCCCCTACAGTCACCAGATCTCAACCCAATAGAGCATCTTTGGGATGAGGTGGAATGGGAGCTTCGTGCCCTGGATGTGCATCCCACATATCTCCATCAACTGCAAGATGCTATTCAATCAATATGGGCCAAAATTTCTAATTTGCTCAAATATTTATATAATTCTACCATGCATTTTCACAATAAATATTCATGTCAAATATTCTGAAATTTCACTTACATTGGTCTTACCTTTGGATTTTCTTCTCCAAGAAAAACTTTTTTACTCGATTGAATATTTTTCTTTTCTTCTTTGTCTCAGATCCTTCTCTCCCTTTATTTCTTTTTTGTCTCAGGTGCTTCAGCTCGGCTCTGACATTCTCCCGCAGTATAAGCAGGAAGCCCCTAAGACCCCGCCTCACATCATCTTACACTACTGCACCTTTAAGACCACCTGGGATTGGGTCATCCTCATCCTGACCTTCTACACTGCCATCATGGTTCCTTACAATGTCTCCTTCAAGACCAAACAGAATAACGTCACATGGCTGGTTCTGGACAGCATCGTGGACGTCATATTCCTTGTGGACATCGTGCTCAACTTCCACAACACGTTTGTCGGGCCTGGAGGGGAGGTGATCTCGGATCCGAAGCTGATCAGGATGAATTACCTGAAGACCTGGTTCGTAATAGACCTGCTGTCCTGTCTGCCCTATGACATCATCAACGCTTTCGAAAACGTGGATGAGGTGAGAAACCGTAAAGCCGCTGTTTTGTTGCTTTGTACCAGATTAGGACACAGCTGTAGTTGGCTGTAGTTGGCTTTTTCAAATAAAACTCAGCATTGCTTCAAACACTTGATTTTTTTTTTAACTGTCAACCCATCAAAGATGAAAGATTGAACGATTATTATTATGTCAGGACTCCTCAGAGGTACTCTTCTGAGGATAATGCTTTAGGGTTCTTGGTCAAATTCCTTTCAACCTTTCAAGATCTTGATAGTTTTGGGACAGAAAAACTGACAGCAATAGAAACCTTATTCAAAGTTAGTGTCACAAAAATGGAACACACTTTTCACTGACAGCTTAAATCTGTTCTAATTTACAGCTTATTTTTGCCAAAAACCTTCAAACTTGTGAATTTTAAGTTTATGAGCTACCAAGCACCTCAAATGAAATGCCACTACATTGCCAATAAGTTCTAACAGTTGAGTTTTTTTCCTCTAGAAGCTCTCATTTTATCAACTGTATCTGAACAAAAAAACATACTTCACTTCCACTCCGACTAACAAAAGCTGTTGTGTCATTGTGGTTCTTATCATTTGTGTGTGTAGTATTCACAAGCCAGTCATTGAAGGCATTATGTGTGGTCTGTGGCTGTGCCCTTTGAGACTGATAGTAATAAAAAGAAGCCCACTGTATTGATTGGCCAAATACTCAGCAAATCATTTGAGATGATTTGTAAAGTGCTTCCTCTTGAAAATGGAACCATTTAAAGTCATATTGTCCTTTGCATCCTCTCCTGGTTTATGTTATATATTCTTGGGGTCTGTCCAGGTTATGTGCTTTAGTATAGTTATTCAATTGTGCACATACAGTGGATTATCTTCTCTCTTTCACTCAGGAAGTCAGTGCAGTGAGCCGAGCCCCAGACACACAACTGTAAACACGGTTTCGTTGAACACTAGCATGCTTTCAGTTACATTTTTTCAGAATCTTCTGGAATTTATACTATGAAAAGTACATTCACAGCTAAAAAAATAATAATTAATAAATAAATAAATCCTATTTTCAAGTGTCAGATCTGTACATCTTGAAAACAAGATACATTTAAAATGCTAGAAAAGAGATTAAGCTTTCAGTATACCTTCATTTATTTTATTCCACCTATTTTGGCAAATAGTATTTTATTGTTCATTTAAGGTTTTATTTATCTAAGTCTGTAAAATTTTACTAATTATGAACAGTTTTAAAAGCTCTCAGTAATGCAGCCAGATGCATCATGCCCATTCAAAGCCAAAAATAAATAAAAAATAGCCGATATTTTTCATATTTGATACAATCACACCAGTGTGATTAAATCGTTCTGTGTGGCACAGCATCAGCTAAATCCAAATCCGCGCTCACTGGCTGGCGGATATACACACAAATATATATATTTGTGTGTATACACATGCCCCCTCAAAACTCAGGAGTGCATGACGCCCCTGAATGCAGCTCTCAGTAAAATTGCACACACATGAAAAATTGTTCAAGTCGACTCCTCTCTGTTTTCCTTGATAACAGAACTCTGTGTCTGAACTGAATGCAGTATTGCGTGTTGTCTCTGTTAAATAGCTCTGATACTTTAGTACAAGCTTACAGAAAAATCCCATAGCACAAATTCGGCATGTTAACTTTCATGTGAATGTCTTATCGCATAAAAGAGAATTTTATATTTAAGGTTTTGCTGTAAACATCATGTAATAATCTGTTTATTCTCATGAAGACCTTCTGTGTCTAGGCAGGCCAGCATCAGATAAATAAACACAAGGATCATACATGCCTTCAGGCTTCAGTAGCTACATTACATAAATACATACATTTGGGGTTTGCATAAAAAATATGTTTATGATAATTTAAAAAGCTGTGGTACAGTTTTTAATATATGTATGAATTGTATATTTGTTTGGTTAGCATAACTTTGCTGGTATTTGTTCAGGCTTACTGATTTAAAGTAGAAAATTAGACAACATTAGACAACAAACTGGCAAAGGACTCCAAACTTCAAACACAAGGAGAATAAATAGGGAACAAACAAGGCAGGTAATGAGGCAGGACATGTTGGGCAAAATAACCAATAATCAGGTAACAAAGCATGAGGGGTTGATAAATAGACAGGAAAGCACTTGGCACACAAAAACAAACAAAACAAAATCAAGACATGAACACACACCTAAGCATGTTCACACAAAAACATGTCAACATGAAAGCACACGGTTGAGGAAAATCCAAGCCGTTGGCTACACAAAACAAAACAGAACATACCAAGAAAGTACACGGCCGATGTAAACACAGAAGACACCATGAGTCTATGCTCAGCAACGAGCCAAAGTAGCTCTTCTGATTGGCTGAAATTCTCTAATCTCTAAACAGTCCCGCCCACTACCTCTACAGATGCACAAATCACTTTTGAACCAAATATCTCGGTGCAAAAGGGAGAGCGCGAAACTTGTCACTTGAAAGCGAAAAACAGTGTTTGAGATTCATCGCAGCAGATTCAAGCAGCTGTAGTTATGTACTTTGTGTTTGTGTTAGAAAAATATACAAGACATTTCTGAGAAAATATTCTACAAGTGTGCAACTCTCATTTGATGAATTCACGTACTGATTTGCGGATGTTCAACATTTCTCCACGGCTTCACATTTCTTGATGTGGGTGTGTAAATGCGTTTTGCACCACATTCACTGCAGCAATTGTTTCAAAAATTTGAGCGTACGAGTTTCTAAATGTGTGATTTGTAGAATAGGATTTGTACACCTGCAATGAAGAATTTGAGAAGGTGTAACTGTTGTGTTGTGTTTTGTGAGAGAGAAAAAAAGTCTACAGGTTTGCAACTCTTAAAACATTTCTCTCTGTGACTTCAAACTTACTGATACACATGTGTGGCTTTTCTCTACAACTACAAATCGCACTGCCACAGGTGTTCAGTTGTTTTGAATCAAAAATAACTTCATAATGAACACACAACCAGGGCACTCACACGAGAAACAAGACACGGAGCATGAGTGCTCGAACTCAAACACCAGACCAAATCTAAACTAGACATGAGTGCTAGAATCCAAACACCACACTCGAACATGAAACAAGGCATGCAGACAAGAGTACACGGACCGAGGACACTCGAGACCGCACACTCACACAAGGACAATACAGGAGTGTTGGGGCTCTGTCAAAAAAATAATGAATAGAATAAACTAGACTGAAGTGACAGAACCCTGACAAGTATAGCAGGCTACATTGTTGGTCATTCCTGCACACAGAGTTGCTCTTATCTCCCTGCATGTCTGGAACTAAATTTGCACTTTATTGGAAAGGAAATGCTTCAGATGCTCAGGCTGGACCGAATGGCAGTGTTTTTATGCAGTGGAAGGACTAAAGTGCTGCCTGACATCAAAATTTCAGAGGCCTTTTAATGTTGGAGGATCATGAGAGAGAACAGAGCGTTCTCCCCACAAAGTGATTGTGATGTCCAACCGCTTTTGCACCTTTTTTCTGTCAGCATGGCTCAGCACACCTGGCTCCAAATTTAGAAAAAAACATTTGCAGAATTTTATTTTGTGCAATTAGGACTGTAAAGAGTGTGTTCAGTGAACTGAAAAATTTGAATAGCGCTCATTATTTCTGAATGTAGCATTTCATTAGCATTACTGTGTGCCAAATAATATTATATAACTCAATGGTCTATTTCAGCATCTTTGTGGTAAATGACAATGAAAGAATGATTTAACCAGACAGAATAAATGTTGAATTGATTTTCTCTTTGTGTGCTTCATTTCGGTGTAGACAATTGTTTAATTATATGTTTATAAAAAGAAAATATGTGATATATATAAAGTTAAGTTATGTTATGTTATGTTATGTTATGTTATGTTAGAAATACAACCGTCTGTTATTTATCTTTCTCTTTTCCAGGGCATCAGTAGCTTGTTCAGTTCTCTGAAGGTAGTTCGACTGCTTCGATTGGGTCGTGTTGCACGTAAGCTGGACCACTATTTGGAGTATGGTGCAGCAGTGCTCGTGTTACTGGTCTGTGTGTTTGGACTGGTGGCCCACTGGCTTGCCTGCATATGGTACAGCATTGGAGATTACGAGGTCATTGATGAACAAACAAACACCGTCAAGACCGACAGCTGGCTCTACCAGTTAGCCACGAGCATTGGATCCCCGTACCGGTACAATGCCAGTGGGACTGGCCAATGGGAGGGCGGCCCTGGGAAAGACTCTCTGTATATAACGTCACTATATTTCACCATGACCAGCCTGACCACCATTGGCTTTGGAAACATCGCGCCAACCACAGACGGAGAGAAGATCTTCTCTGTGGCCATGATGATGGTCGGATGTGAGTACTTGTCTTCTTAAATGTCTTATTTTTCAGAATTGTCTTGGTTAAGTCAAGTGATCTGATCTATGAAATAAACTGTAATTTTCATTGGAGGAAGTGGATCACCCAAAGTAAATTAAACAGGGGCTCTTTTCTGTTCCTTTCTTACATCTTTAGTCCTTTTTTCTGTTTATTCTCTGCTCTGTCAGAATAACTCTAATCTAATCTCAATCTAATCTAAGACTAATCTCATCTGGCCCCTCTGTCCTTCTAGTGCAGCTCCTTCAGAAGTACCTCTGAGACAGTAATAGAGAGAAATTGGTAGAGAGAGGGACATAAAACTGGCCAGAATGAAGGAACAAAGCCAATGTCCTTCTCCAGCAGTGTGCATCTGGTGCGGAGTCACTCTAGAAACTAAACTGAGATACGATCTTAATTACTAGCATCTGTGAGTGCTGACCGGCACAAAAACACATATAGAAACCCCAATCACTGACCCACGCAGACTCCAAGGGGCTTTAGCCATGTTTTGAGGACACTTTAAGGTTACAGTGTTTCTTTCATGTGGAAGAAATCCCAGGTTCAAATGTATATGAATATATAAAGTATATGCATTCCCTAGAAATATTTATTTATTTTTAATTATATTTTTACAGTACATTACCGTTTTTTTTTTTTATAAATTAATGCTTTAATCAACAAAGATGCATTAAATGAATCAAAAGTGACAGTAAAACCTTTAAAATGGGTATAAATTGATAATAATAATTATTATTATTTTCTTTAGCAGCAAATCAGCATATTAGAAAGATTTCTGATGGATCAGTTGAAACCGAAGACTGCTGTAATAGCTGCTTAAAATCCAGTTTTGCCATCACAGTAATAAATTTTATTTTTATAATAAAATAAATTTTATTATTATAATAAACAAAAAACAGATTTTAATTTAAAACGTAATAGTATTGTACTGTATTTTTTATCAAATATATGGTGAGCTTAAGAGACTTTGCAGTATTGCCTGTTTTAGTTGACTCAGATAAGCCTTGCCTCCCATCACTGCCCCAGCTTATAATTTACTTTGTCTTTTTGTAAAATAAAATACCCCCATTAGAGCTGTGAATCATAAGACATTTTCTTGCTTTTGACCCAGACAATGGTTTCCCTGACCTTTAATAATCTTTAACCTGACATCACGCGGGTGGAGGAGTCAGAAGATGCTTATTAGACTAATGGGTCATTATGAACCTTTAAGAGGATGCTCAAATGAGCTCTGCTGATGCTGTTGTGGGTGCTGATGCATGAAACGTATGGCTCTACAAGGAACAGCAAGAAACAGCTTTCAGTATGACCTGCATATGACCAAGAAAGGATTTCTCCCATGTGTGTCTAATGACATTATTAAGGCCACACTCAGAAAAAAGTACAAAAGCTTTCACTGGGGTTGTACCATTTTAAAAGGTGCACCTTTGTACCTTATTTCTCCTTAAAGGGTGCATATTAGTACCTTAAAGGTATAAAGGGGACCACCCTAGTGACAGCTTTTATTCCATTATTTCTGAGACTGCAAAGTAAAAGAGTGTAAGGCCAGAAATTAGGTTGTTTTCAACCTAAGGCCCTTAACAAGGCTGTTGATTTACTTATGATGTTGTCTTCAGAACACTTTGGTTTGATCAAGGGGAGATGATCACACACGCCCAATAAAAACAGCAGTCCACAATTAATGAAGAGAATAATTATAGTTCTGGTGACTCTTTGATGAGGCTTGTACACAGCACAGAGTCCCATTCTCTGTAATTATCTGAACGCATTGTTCTCATCTACTGATCCTTCAGTCAAGATCTTTTCTCTTTCGTTTATGTGTTTCACTAAACATCTTTATTCCTGTCTTGCCAACATCTTTTTGTCTGTGTGTGTGTCTGTCTCTGTTGAAGCGAGGTCCTAGAAGGCCTCATTATGCGTGGTAGTTTGTTCAGGAGCCCCTGAGACTCTCCCTCGTTTGCCATCCGTGCCATTTGCTCTACAGCTTTTCTCATATCTGCCCTGAAGTTACACTGGTATGAAAAGCTTAAATTACACTAGGTGAAATGTAGGGTGGAATATTGTTGTATTTTGCTCACATATGCCAGATAAACCAGTGACTCTAGATCCCTTATGACATTAGTTTTTAATGTTCATATTTATTACAAGCTGTTCAAAACAAGCAGATTTTATGATCACATGTTCTCAGTCACCATCTGACTGATACTGTGAGGAACTGTCACAGCCAGTTAGGACTGGAAAATATATCCAGTATTCATAATTCACATGCAGTGTTAACGTGATGATTTGAATGCACATTATATTGGCTGTTAAAGACATATTGGATTAATATTTTTATTATTATTATTTTTTTTTTATTTTTCTCATTTCTCGAATGAGAGTTTGAAGTGTTACTTTTTTCAAAGAACTGATTCATAATAATGAATTAATGATTTGCTCACATCATGCATGCACAGAACATTTTTGTTTCTTAAATCATTGATTCAGTCATGACTTTAAGAGTGAATTGTTTACTTTGTAAATTGTGAAGATGTGATGATACTTTCAGTCTGATCTGTGGGTCTATTTAAAACACATCATATGTGGACATTTATTAATTTTACAGCATGAACAGAGCAACAGTATTTTCACTGTTCAGTGTAATCAGATCGTATAGTTTCTGCATATTAAGATTAAGAAAATTTGATTAAAAACTAGTCACCACTTTTAAATTCTTTTAACTTTTTTAATTTCTTTCTTTCTTTCTTTCTTAACTGTTGGTTCTCTTTACCTTTCTCTGGAAGTCAAAATCATTTTTCTTACTGTACAAGTTCTTGGTCATTTCGTTGGCTTTTCATCATCCATTTTATCTCATCATATTCCATCCTCTGCTTTCTTCTCTGTTCCTGCTCTTCCCTTATTGGTTGTGAGTGGAATATTTGGAAAGCTATTTCAGGAAAGGTTGCCATAGAGACGAGGTGCGAAGATACCGTGGTAACTCATGAGAAAGGCAATAAACACAGTGCCAGAAGTTTACATTGTACATGTACTATATATATGTATATAAGACATTCAGTTTTAATTAATATTCAAGTACTGGAAAAATGGAAAAACAAGAACAGCACTAAAATAATTTTCTGTTCATAAAATAGTGTTCCAAATGACATCCAGTGACTTTGGGTAAATATGGGTTTGAAAATATAAATGTCATATAAAAGTGACATTTGGAAATATACATTTTAGAAAATAAAAGAAATTATTTAAATCAAGATCTAGCTTTGTGAAAGTGTATATTATGAAATTATGTATTACGATTGATACAGAATATGTTGTTTGTTTAAAATTATATTATATTAATATTTTCTTTGTCCACACATCTACTTTGTTTTAAGCTATATTTGGTAATTAAAAAATAAATGAATACAATTGTTTTATTTTTGTAATTAATTAATCAATTACTTTTAAGTACTTAAGTCAACCACATATTCAGACCCTCAAAAGTGAACACTATTGTGTAATATTGTTACAAATGAACCAGAGTTAGTTTTTCTTATTTCAAATCTGTCTGACATGACAATTTCTTTCTCTCCTCATGTCCTAAAGCTCTCCTTTACGCCACTATCTTCGGTAATGTGACAACCATTTTCCAGCAGATGTATGCAAACACCAACCGTTACCACGAAATGCTGAATAACGTGCGGGATTTCCTCAAGCTCTACCAGGTGCCCAAAGGCCTCAGTGAGAGAGTGATGGACTACATCGTCTCCACGTGGTCCATGTCCAAAGGCATCGACACAGAGAAGGTGAGACTGAAACAGATGGGATGGTTTCATGACTGAAGTTTTTGATATTATCCATGGAAAATACTAAATTGGAAATTCATCTGTGCACAGGTGCTCTCCATCTGCCCCAAGGACATGCGTGCAGACATCTGTGTGCACCTGAACAGAGAGGTGTTCAACGAGCACCCAGCATTCCGATTGGCCAGTGACGGATGCTTGCGCTCATTGGCCGTGGAGTTCCAGATGATACACTCCGCCCCCGGGGACCTCATCTTCCATGCGGGTGAAAGCGTGGACCTGCTCTGCTTCATGGTGTCAGGGTCACTGGAGGTCATCCAGGATGACGAGGTCATCGCTATACTGGGTTAGTTTAAAAATGAGTTTTAAAGTTTAAAAGTTTTTAAAAGCACTTATTAATACATTCTATGAACTTCAGCTTCGTTGACTTCACGCCTAACCTGATTTTACCAAGTGGGACATGTTCCTGGGACAACATCGTTGTTGACCCTGGAACAACATTGTGATTAACCAATCAGATTTGAAGAACCAGTTTAGAGATTTTGTGAAGTTTACGCTTAAAATCAGTGTTTGGTGCTTGTACATCAGTGTCATTCATCTATCATTTCCTATGATTTTATGGATTACTCATGGTTAAGGTTAGGTTTAGGTGTAGGGATATGGTTAAGAATATATTTTTGGAGTAAAATGTTGTTCCAGGGTCAACAAAATATGTTGACCTAGGAACACATCGGACTTGGCAAAATCAGGACGTGCTTCGTTCACACTGTCAGTCCAATTCCCGATTATTTGTGTATCTAATTGGAATCTGATCTAAATTACTGACTCCACACTGTATAATGCAACTGGTCAGATTAGATTTGTTTTCCAGAAATATCTTGCAAAAAACAACAACAGCACTATGGATGGGTTTGCAACACAGATGTTTGCATGACTCGATTCTGTGCTGCCATCTACATCGGTTTCAACTTGTGTAGACCAAGTGTGTAGACCAGGCTGACTAACAGTATACTCTAATTTAGCATTTTTGAGCTGCACTTCGCAACAAGACAAACGTGTTTCTGCAATGACTTTTAGCTTGTTTCGTACAGCAACATCTGATATGTTTAGGTCGTATGTGGATTCAGAAAATGATGGGCAAAAAAATCCCATCTATTGCATTTTGGTTGCCATCGGGATGAAAACAATTGAAAAAAGCAGTAACAGATTTGTGACACAACAGAACAAAACCAGCATATGCTTCTCATAGATTAAATAAATAGACATTTCTTTAAAGTTGTCTTTTTGACATCATTAATTTGTCATCAGACTGACTTCCACTACAAACACTGTCTCATTTTCAAATTTCAGTCAGCTGCTTCACAGAAATCGCGTTTAGATGATCATTCCCACTTGAGCCGTCATAGCAACGGATCCACACAGCGCCATTAATCATGAATCTCTAATGGCCAATAAGTTGAGACCTCAGCAAGACACTTGGACCCAAAGTGTCTCTCTGTGCCCAGGAGGGTGGTGGGTGTCTGGGCAGAGGAAGATGATCTCCTGGAGAGCTGAGTTACCGAGGTGTAGAGCTCTGCAGGAATCGAATGAAAAAAAATTAAGTCATTAATCACGTTTATCCATATGGCTCACATTTACCCAAAACAATTTTCACTGGACTGTCTTCAGCAGAAATGTTGTAAATGTGTGTAAATGAAGGAAAAACATTCCCAGGAGTCTATAATGGATTGTTCACCCAAAAGGAAGGTCCTGGCATTATTTACTCACCATCATGCCGTTCCAAACCTGTCTCAATCTCTTTGTTCTGTTGAAAACAAAAGAAGATATTTTGAACAGTCTGTGTTTTTTGCCTATAAAGTGAAATTTTGTTGGGTCTAAAATGTTGTTTTGGATCCCGCTGACTCTGAAAATCTTCAATGTTGTTCAAAATATCACCTTCTGTGTTGTCCAGTAGAAACTAAACCATACAGGTTTGGATTGACATGATGGTGAGTAAATGACACACTTTTAATTTTTGGTGGACTTCTGGTTTCAGAGCCTCATTTTCTGGTGCATTTTTGCATTTTCTACCTATACTCTACACCCACTATAAAAGAATGATAAAATATTACATTATGGATCCTAAAGTTATGGGTTCAACTGTCCCCACGGCGACAGAGTGCCATGGAGACGCATAACTCCTTGGAGGCCATGTTTGGTGGCTTTGCTCTTCTGTCTGAGATAAACTGTAAATCCCCACAGTCTCTTCGCTGTACTACATACACATCTTCAAACTCTCAGTAGAGCCCTTGACAAAGTCTCTGCAGGCCATATCTGCTGCACACAGTATGTTCGAATCAAAATAAACACTGTGTGAATCACTCCTTTATTACCAGAATATTGTTTACATGAAGATTGAAAATCGTTTTGGAATAGGTATTAAGTTGTATAGAGGTTATGTTTTTTTTATAATGATTTCTACCGAATGTATCTTAACAGCTCTTGTGCTTGCACTCTACGACCTATTATTAGAGTTGACACAAAAGTGGTCTGCTTTTTTATAACAATATGATGCCAGAACAATGATTTTCAGGAAAAGAGAAATTTTCAGTTTTGCATTGAAAGGTTAATTAGAGCGCATTTGTGCATTCACTCCTAGCAGCTGCTAATTGTGGTTTAATTGGTGTGGTCTGGCATGTGCAGCCAATTAAATGTGTTTTGGTTGTAATAAATCTTTAATTGGCACGACAAACACCTGTGACCGACGATCTCTGTGTAGAGATTAATCTGAGATCAGCATTAAAAATATTAGTATCAAAACAAGTAATTTAATTTTTTAACCCAACCAAATAAGGTTTTTGGTCGGTCCAGGTGTATGTCTGTTTTTCTTGTAGTAAATGTATGTTCAGCACCTCTGTGACCTATGGAATTAGTGCAGGGTTGGGACTTGAAGGTTGCAGGTCTATTTTAGGTTCCTGGCGCCAAGGATCTGCAGAAAGTGATCGTAGAGATCAGTGTGCCATTGATCTTCAGCATCTTAAACAAGTAGCGACAACTACACTCTTCTCTGATAATGCCACATTGATCTAATGCAGCAATTATCCTGCTTTCTTACTGTTTCTTGCCCTCATTCACTAAAGCTTTCTGTCAGTTCTGAAAATGAGAGATAATTAAAAGAAGATCCTTGAGCTTTAAGAGTGTTGTGTGCTTCACATTTATTGCATTCGTGAATAGTTTTGGTTTCCTTTTGGCCTTGAAATGTGAAGTTGGGATAAGATGAAAATTCATCCTATCTTTTTTACAAAAAATTATCTCATTGTTGACAGTTCATCAACTATTAAATTGAACCAAGACTCTGCCTAACATTTTTTTTTCTTTTTGATAATCAGATTTGAGTGTAAGACACAAAAGATCTGTCAGTGATTCCATTCTGTTCACCAGAAAATGAAAATTCTGTCATTTACTCACCCTCATGCTGTTCTAAACTCATGTGATTTCCTTTCTCATTTGGAACATAAAAGATGTTTTGCAGAACATCTTTTGTATTACACTGAATAAAGTCATATGAGTTCAGAATGACGAGAGTAATTGATTACAAAATTTTAAGGTCAGTTACCCATTTTTTTAAACTTTTTCCAATATATTTAAGTAATTCTCCTGTTCAAGCCAGTGCCATGCTCTGGCTCTATAAAGAGAATATTAATTGAAATGTCAGATTTGATCATTCTTCTGCTCAACCCTGCTGTGAAATTATGCATTTGATTGACACCCATTAAGCAATCTAGTCTCACACTAACGCTCTGCTCTGTTAAATATCATTCTAATCTTCTTGTTCTTTCTCTCTCAGGTAAAGGGGACGTGTTTGGTGATGTGTTTTGGAAGGAGACAACTTTAGCCCACTCATGCGCTAATGTTCGGGCATTAACGTACTGTGATCTTCACATCATAAAGAGAGAAGCCTTGCTGAAAGTGTTGGACTTCTACACAGCGTTTGCCAACTCTTTCTCCCGAAACCTCATTCTCACCTGCAACCTACGCAAAAGGGTGAGACACATTAGCCAGCACACCTCTTGTGTGTTATGTATCTCTCTCATTGTGTTTGCTAGGGTTGTCAGTGTTTCCTTTGTCTGAGTTCATCTTTATTGGGTTAAATGACTCTTCCTATTTTTTTATTTTGTGCTGAAATCTCATGTTTTCTCAGGTTAGTTTGCAGGCTCTTTTATTTTTTGCCCTTTCCATTTCTGAATCCTGTCTGGTCATGTATTACAATGTTACATGGATTTAATAGTTGATGATTTGACACCTTTATTATTATGTTCTTTTAAGATACTCTGCGATAATAATTAAATCAGCAAGAGGGTTTAGAGGCCTGAATTATCCAGAGAGGAATTGTGATGATTAGAATTATGCAGATATGTTGGATGTTTTAAAGGGACAGTTCACCCAGAAATGAAAATGGTCATTTACTCACCCATAAAATGTTCCAAACCCATAAGATATAAACTGGTTAGTCTTCACAACACAAATTAAGATATTTTTCATGAAATCTGTAATGTTTCTGTCCCTTAAGGTAACCAAAACTTAAGAGATCCAAAAAAGGTCTGAAAGGTTATCAGGTTTTTTACTCAGGTTTTGTAAAAAAAAAAAAAAAAAAAAAAAAAAAAACATAATTTGTGTTTTGAAGATAAGTCTTCTGGGTTTGTAACGACTTGAGGGTGAGTTGTAAGTTTTGGACAAAGTATTCCTTTAAAACAGGAGTGTCCAAACTCGAAACTTCCTGGCAGGTATGTTGAGGATAAATTAGAGCTTAACTCTTCAGGACACCAGCCCTCCAGGTCCAAGTTTGGACACCCCTGCTTTAAGAGACATGCTAAGATTGGGGTTGTGGACTTTGAAGTTGTGTTTTTGCTTTCAAAATGAATCGTCATTTGAAGCACAGGAGCTCATCTTCAACATGAAGCTTTTTCAAAGCTATGTTCATCCAACTTTGACTTTTTGGCTTTTGATTTTCTTTGTTTTATGGGTGTCTAGGCTTCTGTTTCAATACTTTGAAAATATGGGTACACCAGTAAGTCATGGAATACTAAAACATTCAGGAGTTTGGAGGGGAAAGGAAGCAAAAAGTGGTCTCAAGAAGAGAACATTTTAGAGGCTTTGCTAGTTCAGTTTTCCCTAATATCTGCATGACTACAAATGTGATATTGATTTTTACAACAGTTCAATAAACAAGTTAACATTGTTACATTTTAGACACAATATTGTTTGTTTCACAATTGAAAATAGTTTCAGAACTGTTGTGCCTTTCTGACTCGCAGCAGTGATTCACTACTAATAAATCCATATTTTTTAATGAATTGAGTGATTCAAGGATTTAGTGACTCATTCATAAAGACAGTTGCTGCGTTCCAATGTGCATATTTGTACTACGCCCTAAAAGTATGTACTCTTTTGGTGAGGAAAAAGTACACAGTTCTGAGAGTGTAGTAGAAGAGTAGGCAAGCTTTGGGACATAATATCACTTCATACAATTGTATCTCATAATGATACATTTAAAAGTTAAGGATATTATTAAAATTCACATTGTTGTTGCGATGAAATATAACACAGATAAGATTCAATATTTTTTTACCAGGTTAAATGTTAAGTAGAAACTCAAACTCCTTTATCTTAACCTGTTGATTCATGCACATCCGCCAGGTTTGTAGCAGTGGCGTAGCCACGAAGGGGCCTGGGTGGGCCTTGGCCCCCTCATTTACATGTCCGGCCCCCTCAGATTTCCGATTGCTTAAAATAACATAGGTAAAATAAGAAAATGTTGATTTGTCAGTCTGATTGATAGACTGACCAATCGAAATGCTGCACAGTAAAATGCGACTGTTTTCAAACTTGATTTGATTAGCCTATGTCATGTGTTGTGCATAACTGACGCCGTCATTTTCGCTTGAGAGTTCATTAATATTCGGTGACAATGGTAGCTGTCACGCAAAGTACAATATTACACTTTTTCAAAAAAGCTCTGCTGTTCAATAATAATCGCCCCTGTAGATCCGCCTTGTCATGTAAAAGGTAATCCCATGGTTTGAATTATAGCATCTTAGCATGCTGTTATGCTGCTGAAACAGTGAAGTAAAAATGCTCTGATTTTATGCTGTATATATATTTGCTTATGCAGTATATATTCTTCTGTTTTTCGAATGTAAATTGGTGGATTTTCTGGACTGAGTATGATCACATAATTTAACATTTGCCCTCGTAGATTCTATGACGTACCGTTAGACTCATGTAAAAGGTACCCGGATCCACTCTTTAAAATCAAGTCTTTCAACACACTGTACTATGCTTTGGATATCACATACTATTTAAGATGTATAGTATGAAAATTGGGACGCAGGCAGTTACTTGATTCATTTCTGAAAGAATTAGCAGTTTAAATGAATCGAGGGAGTAGATGATTGAGTGATTCATTCATGAAGATAGTCACTTGCTTAATTTCTGAAGATATAAGAGGGTATAATTAGGGTCAATTTACTGGAGGGGGGGGGGGGGGGGGGTAAAAAAGGTTAGCATCAAAAGCAGTTCACAAGCCATTTTAAGTTATTTGAGAGATGTGCAGTGGAGGAAGTTCCATGCTGTATGTCTTCAGAAAACTCAGACTTTTACTGTTTTTAGTTTTGTCTGAAGCTTTCTTTTGCTTTCAGCTTTCCTCTTTCTACGCTCGTGTTCAGTCCTCTCCCCTCCACTATTCAACTGTCATATTTCTAGTTGCCTTCTTATTATTAAACACTTCATATGTACTTGTTTCCTTTATCACTAGCCTTACATTAGATTTGTTTGCTCCTTCCCTCCACATTTTCTCTCTCTTGCTCTCTTTTAAACAATTACTTAACCACACACACACACACATAGACACACACTCATTCTCTCACACACGGCCACAAAACCACACACATTCATACCAACAAGCAGCAGTGTTTCTAGGTTAATGGTCAGATATCAATAAATCAAAGCACAAAGCTCCTCTCATACATACTACCCCTGTGTTTCACTTTCCGTCTCCCTCTCTTCCTCTTTTCTTAATGTTATTCCCTTTTTCCACCCTGATTGTTCCCTGCCTGCTTTTACCCTGTCAAAGAGTCTTACATCACTGCTGAGGCACAACAAAAATTCACAGCAGCACTGTTTTAAACAGTCTAAAGATATTTTTGATCATTTTTGAGTGTTCTTCTTTTCACTACTGTATTAATATTAAATAGAGGACAGTAAATTAAAGGGATATAGTGAAATAGGATCAGCATCCCAATTTTCATACTATACATCTGAAATAGTTTGTGACTTTAGAATAAGTGTGTCCCAAAATGTTTAAAAGAGTATGACAAACGTCTCTGGATGGTTTACTATTTCAGATAGATTTTGAAGAGTGGATTCATGAGTCAGATTGGTACCTTCATTTACATTTATGCATTCGGCAGACACTTTTATCCGTCAGTGAGATTTGAACCTTCATAATAACAGTTAGGCCAGTTAATGGGGGAAAAAAAATAATTCTCATGAATTCAAAAACAACATTTCTGCCCTTCTAGTATAGATGATGTAGAAACAAAATGTCAACTTATTGTAGAGTAACTGTGGCATCCCAGCAGATACTCTGCAATATGTAGTAACTGCAGATTTAAATAAAGAGTGTATTAATTCCACTGGGAATCAGATGTTTTCTCAAACAAAGCGATTCAGACAGATTTAGAATTATTTTCTTTAAGCAGTAAATTGAACAGAAGATTGAATCTCATAGCTCCTCTCTCTTTGTGTGACTGAATTAGAACTCTTTCAGTGCATGGCTGCATTAGATGCATGTGTGACTGCAGGTGACAGGCTAGATTGCCTAAACAGCCCTATGTGTCACCCAATCACCCGCTGAGACTGACTCAGTGTGTGAGAGAGAGGAGTGAGGTTTGGTTACGGTACAGTGATGGCACCAGGGTAGGGCTGAAAGAAAGAGATGAGAAAATATATTTAAAGTGAAAAAGAGAGGGGCAGTGTTCCCTCAACGCAGCATCCGTGCACGTCCATGAACTTCTGATATTCCTCCTGAGCACTTTTGTGATCTTGATCACAACATGCATTGGATTTATTACAAGTATTTGTTTATTATTACATTTCTATGTAAAGAATAGTGCAGTTAGTGCTTTTTCTCATGTCACTGAAAGGATCCATTCAGTAGAAATAGAAATACTCACCAAGAACAAAAAAGAACAATTAAGAAATTATGTTTAAGGCACGATCACATCATTGTCTTTCATTTTAGAACAGACAAGCCTCCTTTTAATGCTAAATGCAAATCTAATATAATTTTTTTAACAACTGCACCATTACCTGAATCAGGCACTTAACATGGACAGCACATGAACACAAACAATGCTAGCAACTGGTGGCATTCATTTTAAGTGAATTCCCCCCATGACACACTCTCTTTCTCTTTCACTCCCTCATGTGTTTTCCCTCTCAGTCCTGTCTTGGTCTCCATTTGGTCTGTTTAGTGGTCTAATTAGCAGTGTTTTCAAGTTTATTCTCTGTAGTGTCAGGGCTCTGGAGAGAACTGAGATACACAAATACAATTTCAGACACTTTATATGATAAATATATGGAAAACAGATAGAGAAGTTACACACACACACACAAAACAAATGGATAAAGATGAAATGCTCCAATTCACTCCCCTCAGGCAGATTGTCCCCAAGAGCTGTTACCAAGAAAAAAAAAATCAGTCCTATCTAATCATGGATACACACAGCGACCTCCCTACAGACACACACACACACACACAGGTCCTCAGGCAAAAAGGTGAGACTCCCCTGCAGATTTCTTCTTTGGAATAATGGCTTCTCTCTCAAGTGCTTCCAGAACATTCTAGAGAGTGAGAAATTGATGGAGGAGTGGAGCAGGCCTGCTTTTTTCACTTTCTGGCAATAATGCATGAATGTGGCAGCTGTAAATCTGAAAGCGTGTGTGTGTTTGATATTTTCGCTGCCGTAATGTCAGGGAATTAAATTTATTTCTCCACCCGTGTGGGGATTCTTACATTTTAATATGGGGTCACACTGTCTATTAGTATATAATGAGGAGTTATGTGTGTGTGAGCACACCTGGTTTCCTGTTAACTGTAATGTGAAAGCAAGAGGGTCTGAAGCATTTGTCAGTGATTCTCAGCAGTAAATGTTGTGGACACATTTTGAGCCAATTACCTCTCGTCAGAGAGAAGACGCTTCCCCACTCTGGGATGGCAGTTTGTGTGCGCGTGTGTGCGTGTGTCCAAGATGTGTTATGCAATGCTTTTGCTAACAGGTTTCTGTGCCAGCTATGTGCAGTTTTCAGCAGCTATTACTTCAGTTGTCAGTCACATGATCCTTTAGAAATCAATCTAATGCTTAGTTGGTGCTCAGTAATTATTGGTTTTTAAATATCAATAATGGTTCTTATCAAAACCTGTTGAAAACAGCTTTTTCCGCTTAATATATTAGTATAAACAATATATATATATATATATATATATATATATATATATATATATATATATATATATATATATATATATATATATATATATATATATGTATATATATATATATGTATGTATATGTATATAAAACTTTTTATTTAGGATTAGGAATAGAAAGCTCAAAAGCATTTATTTGAAATGGAAATAATTTGTAACATTATAAGCATACTTTCTCTTAAAGGGGGGCTGAAATGCTCGTTTTCACTCAATATCCTGTTAATCTTGAGTACCTATAGAGTAGTACTGCATCCTTCATAACTCCAAAAAGTATTAAGTTTTATTATATTCATAAGAGAAAGATAGTCTGTACCGATTTTTCCCGGAAAAACACGACCGGCTGGAGGCGTGACATGTGGGCGGAGCTAAAGAATCACGAGCGCCAGTAGGCTTTTGCGTTGAGAGCGTTTGGAAGCTGTGACATTATCGTGAGGGAAAAACCATCATCCAAAACAAACCATGGCTAACAGTCAGATTCAGCCGTTTATTTATGATGCAGAATCAGATCCCGAGGCTGAAACTGAACGAGAGCAGCAGAAGCAACTACTCGCTCCGAGTGGGGCTCGAACCCAGGTCTCCGGCATGGGAGGGGACGCACTAACAAGGAGGCAGAGATATTTTAAGCAATTTTACTCACCGCCTGCGGTTCCAACACACGATCGTGACCCTTTTTCGTTGGGATTGCATCATCCTTAAGAAATAAACGATGTGCAAATCCGTCGTCAAACTGGGCCTTGTTTGTAAAACAAGAATCTCCGAAATGCAGGGAACAAACAAAAACACTTGCACAACTCTGTTGATGCTCTGTAAAAATAAACTCCATCCACTGGTCCCTTAATGCTGTTTTTTCTTTGGTAATCTGTGCAGGGTTGTCTTGCCCTGGCAACCAAAAACACACTCCTTTTGTGACATTTCGCGACGCTCTCGCTCTGATCAGTGAAGTCTGTTGTGCTCTCAGTGCTCTGCTATACTGGAGCGCGCGCTCTTTTGGCAGACATGCCCTAGGACCCATATAAGGAAAGTCCGCTCCATCTAACGTCACACAGAGCCATACTCGAAAAAAACTTTCCGAACCTTGTGACAAACCGGAAGGAGTATTTTTGGAACAGAAATACTCCTTCAAACTTACAACTTAATTTTTGAAACTTTGTCCATGTTTAGCATGGGAATCCAATTCTTTAACAGTGTAAAAAACTCAGTATGCATGAAATAGCATTTCACCCCCCCCCCCCCTTTAAACAATTTAAAACACTTTAGAATTAAACAATTACATTTTATTATTTGGTGAAGAAAAATATCATCATTACTTTTAAATAAATCAGTAACAACTTTTGAATGGTAGTGCATTTTTTGTTGACAAAAACAAAAACAAAAAACAAGTATTAAGTTGGGGAAAAAAGGTTTTCAGCATAATAATAAGAAATGTTTCTTAAAACCTAAATCAGTGACTGGAGTAATCAAATCGAAATTTATTTATAAAGCACCTTAAAAAACATAAAAGTACTGTAGAATTTCAAAGAAATTAGATAAAACACAATAAAATACAAAGAAAAATATAATACAATAAAGCAAGAGAAAAATGAAATTAAAATAAACTAATATAAATGCATGTAATCCAAGCCAGTAGTCCTTGCATAGCGGCAAAGGCCTCATCGAACAAATATTCCTTAAGATGGGTTTTAAACATGTTTACAGAGTATCTGATAGCTATTGGTTTAATGGATATATGATATCTATCTTATGGTTGCTATAGAGTATTGTAATTACTCCACTGACCTCAGCACTCACATGTGTCTTTGTGACAGCTTTTTTCTTCTCTCATTCTCTTATTCTTGTTGACAGTTACAGGTGAACACACACTAATGCACTAATCCTTCACTTTTTTGCTCCGAGATCAGAAGTAGAATCTTAAAATAGCTATTCAAATATGGAAATTATGTTGTAAGAGTGCTTTAATACTCTGAGAAAAACCATGAAATTGTGATGGGTATTGCTGTGCTGTGCATTGTGTGTGATACTCCATTCAGGGAAGGACAGTCAGGTCATCCACTGCTGTCGATTGTTTAGACACAGTGAGATGCTAAAGTCCACTGAGGTGAATGTGAGGCAGTCCATTATAAAACTGTATCATTGCTTAAGATCTTGAAAGAATGTGAGAGTGGATCTGACCTAGACTGAGGTTGGAGTTTATAAAGGCCTCTTCTTCTGCCTTTTTCTTCTGATATGACAGCATTTATAGATTTTCATGTAGATATTTCTGTCCTGCACCTCTTTATACAGTAATTGTTTATACAACATGCCTTCTGGCAATGTTAATTTCTCTGATATTACCATATGCATTTCACAAATCTGAATATGCATATTCTAAATTAGCATTCTGCCCTTTCTGCAAAAGGGTACACGATAACAATGTCTTAATGTGTATTTTTGCAGCAGTCATTTCCATTTTCTTAGTGAGAATTAAAGAATATGCTATAAATCTTTTCCACTTCTATTGGTTGCGTTTACTTTTGGGCCTTAATGTTAATTGTGTTCATGTTTTTGAGGTTTAGCTGAGTAGAGCCTCTATCACTCCCATGCTCTTCATACACTAATTGCTCGGGTTATGTCCATTAATAACATCAGAAGTTCTGCTTTAATTTGAACCTTTCTATGAGGGCTCTTGTCACAGCACAAGGAGTGATGGGGGTTAGATAGAAGAAAGACGGAGAGAAAAAAGTAAAGACAGAGGCCAGCCACAAACTGTCCAGTGAGAATATGAAATTCTTTAATAGAGAAGAATCTTCTAAAGCCAAGAACAAAATCCAAAATACAAATAAATAAAACATATTTCTTAATTATATACATTTTATATTCAGAGTACATTAATATTTATATCGTGTATAATACATTTTATATGTTTTTTTTTTTTTTAAATAAATTAATATTAATTAATAAATAATTGTAATGAATAACTATTTAAATATTCTATATGCAATTTATAAATGTATAAAATAATATTTAGAATTATATTTTGTATTTATGAAAATGAATGTATCTTTTATATACAGTACACAGAGTTAGTCTGTGGGCAGACTATGGGAAGACAAAAAATGGAAAAAACAAGCTTTAGTGTGACAAAGGAGAAACATGTATAATTGAAATCTATCTTTCCCAACACAGCACACATTCAGTAATACCCTTATGCTGAAATTCCTATTATTAAAGGTTAAATGTTTAATTTTTATACTGGGGTATGCACTTCTTTTTTGATATTCATGTTACTATTTAGGTTGAATGTTCAGACATTTTATCTTTTCTAATACCATTTTTGTGATTATGATTTTTAAATAATAGAGAAAGCAATTTTACCAACTCAACATGCATAAAAAGTCATTAAAACAAGGAATTGGGTCAAATTACACAAAAATTATGTTTAGCTAAGTGAAAGTTTTGTTACCGGAATTCTTCTAGATGCCCTTCCCTATCTAACTGATGGTGTTTCTTCTCTCCATATCCAGTTTATATTCCGTAAAATCAGTGACGTGAAGAAGGAAGAAGAAGAGAGGCAGCGCTCAAAGAATGAGGTCCCACTCACTATTCCTGTAGACCACCCGGTCCGAAAACTTTTCCAGAAGTTTAAACAGCAGAAAGAGCTCCGTAACCAGGGCGCTTCAGCCCAGATGGATCTAGAGAAGAAACAGCAGCATCTACAGCAGTCCACACGCATTCCGAAACCTCACACCTCCCTCATGCAGAAATCTCTGCATGCGGTTCAGAATGGGTCCACCAGCAGCGTGGTCACCATCTCCCAGATCACACCCATCCAGAACTGCCTGGCTTACCCTAAAGCGGCCGACTCAATTAAGCAGAACAACCGCGACTTCATGGAACTCAAACCTGCTGTGGCCAGCGGTGACCAAGTCGCAAACCGACTCAAAGTGACTAACACAGCACGGACCAAACCTGCAGCAACCGCCCGTGGCTGGATGAGACTGAAAAACAATATGGCTGCCCCAGGTTCACCTCCAGAGGAGGAGAGGAAAGAGGGATTGAACAATGCAGCTAAGTCCGTGTCCATGGAGCGCATTTCACCAGAAATCAAAGTTCAGATAGAAAGTGTTGAGGAGGTTGGAGCATCCAGGAAGAATTCACTCCGCAAAACAGACTCTTTGGATAGTGGCTTGACATACAGTGACCAGAGACTGGATAGGGTTTCAGAACCCCAGAGCCCAGTTCCTGGAGTCAGTGGAGGAGAAGGATCAGCCCGGGATTTTTACCCCAGCAGTGAGAGCTCATTCCAGGCTGCGCTGCAGGAGGCAAGGCTGGAGCTGCGGACAGAGATCCAAGCCCTGAATGGAAGGATGGAAGCTTTAGAAGAACGGCTTGGACAAATTCTCAGGCTGCTTTTAGAGAGTTCAAAGCCCACATCTAGTGAAGATCCAACCCCAAAAACACACAGACCAAAACTCAAAGCACAGAGCAGCATCCCAGTGTCCACACTCAGTACTCAAGACTCTGAAAATGATGAGGTTTTGCCATAGGAAAACAGACTTTGCATTCAGTAAGCATTTGAGATGAAGCATTTGTAGCATCACTGGTGTTTTGGTGCATTCAAATTTGGCAGCTGTACCTGCAGCTTACACAGGAACGCCCAAAGTAGGAGCTTGGGTTGGTTTCTAGCTTCTGTTTACTGAGGATAAGGCTGACACCTGAACATCTGTATGGGAACAGGAGTTGGTTTCTGGATCTAAATAACTGCTAGGAACTCTAACCCGATCAGAGAACAGTGGCATGTACTGATGAATACAAAAATAAGAGGATTTTTGTTTAGTGCTATAATGTTCAATCAGCACTTACTTTGCACACTGATAATGGAACTATTTCCCCCGCCATTTTTTCCCCCCTTTTCAGCATAAGTTTGTATATAAAATGCATGTCCAGCTGGGTTCTGGCTTGCCAAAAATGTACAACCCTGATGACGTCTGTACAATTGAAATTATATTTAAATGCTTGTATATTATGCAGTTGACTGCATGCAGATGTATTTATTCTCACAGAATGCTTATTTTCAATGTTTAAATGAAAGAGACTGTTGATTGTCTTTATCACCATAATTTACATTCAGGTTTTTAACAAAACGTAGCATGACCGATCACGAAGGACGACTGTGTCCTGTTTGAAACACGTATGCATGAATGACTTTAACAGCACTCAAGAACTTTGCCTTAAAGGAACTAAACATCACTCTTGAAATAAAACTGAAGGAGAAAAACCAGCACTGGTTATTGTAGGACAGGTCTGTTTATTATTATTTTTTGTCTACATTTTAACTTACATGTGTCAGGATTTTAGAGGGTGTAGGATGTTATGCCCTTCATTAATGTAATCATAATCATGTATTAATAAGTACATAGTATGTACATGAGGAACAGGACTGTAAAATAAAGTGCTACCAAAATGGTTCTGACGGATCGTGTATGCATATACATGTATGTATTTCATTTTTTTTTAATAATTTTTCATAACTATTTTCCTTGATTTTTTTCTTTATTTTTAAATAAACATATGCTTAATAATGTTTCCCTCTTTGTATCCAGGTAGCACAAGGTTAAATCTCGCAGCACAGGTTAAGAGTGCAGCTCTCTGTGTTATGGTCCTGCTGGTTTGATCCTGTTTTCTACAAAAGAAAGACAGATGAAGCTCTCGGCTGAAGTCAGTTTTCAGGTATTGGTGCAGCTCGGCATCAAGCCCTCCAGATTCTGTTATTACAATCTATTTATCTTCCTCTCTGTCTCTCTTTTGCTGTGCTTGCTAAAGATCTGTTATTGGCTTGGTTTTAAAATATTAGTTTTGTGCTTTTATATACTCACACACACATAAATGTTGCTTCACAGATACAAGACCATTTCAGCAGTAACGTGTGTTTGTAAATATAAAACCAAAGACTGTGCTATATTGAATATAAGATGAGGTCTGCCTTCTGTGTCCTAAATATTCCCTTTTGCAGATGGTCTCAAGGTATCAATGAGCTGTTGTGAATAAGACCAATTTTAAGCTCCTGTTTAAACTACCACTCTGCTGTAAAACTACCATTCTGCAGTAGCTATATACTGATTTTAATATTAATGAAATTTTTTAGATTCTTACTGAACAGGTTTTTCAGATATCAGATGAATAGGTCACATGGCCTAGCTCTCTTTTTCATGTCAATCTCTATGATTTTTGAAAGAGCGCATTGAAACTGGCATCAGCGAAAACTTAAGATGATATGAAGCATCAAAGCATAGGAAAGTAATCATAAAATCACTGCCCTCCTAAATTAATAATCCTATTTTAGCCTGGACATTTCATTTTGTTTACTTAGTCTACTTAGAAATGAATTTATAGTCATTGTCCAGAAATAAAATCTGGTTATCACAAATATTTATGATTTTCTTATTTAGTGAGCTTGATATAGTGCAGATATAAATAATAGTATTTAAAATAAATGAACGTAAATGTGTGAGAGAGGTGTTGTGTAAGACTACACTCTCTGCCATACCTTTTTTTCTTGCTTATATTTAGAACCTCATTTGGATGGATCCATGCCCGTCATCTCAAACGCCTCGAGTTGTTTGAAAGATCCTGTCTTTGAGTTGGGCCAGATTTAGATTTTGTTTGTTTGACAATTCAATGAATGGAAGTGATTTGACAGAAGGGTAATTTTGGCAATAAATATGGGACAAAGGCAGCATTGGGGGAGGTTTGACATTTTTGGTAAATGCTGGTGTACGTATATCGTACATGCCAACATTAGCGTAGCAACAGAATGGATTATGCCCCTAAGGCATCAGCCTTTTTTGGAATCCCCGTCTTGTACCGTGCACAAACAGTTTTTGCCAGGCAGTTAAAATAGTGAAAATAGCATCTTGTAACTGTACTTTACAGCACTTAATATTGCATGACATATTATTCAAAATGCAACTCTGTGGAAGTTCCCACTCTTGTGAAGAATCCACCACATTTACTGTGACTGTTTAAGATAATTTATATGGATATTTTAATTTAAATTTGGGTTGATTTAAAAAAAAAATGAATTAGAATTGAAAAAAAAATGTTTTAAAGAAGTGTCTTATGCTTAACAAAGCAGCATTTTTATCAAAAGTACAGTAAAACACTAATATTGTTAAATATTATTACAGTATTCTACTTTTGAATTTTCAGCAACCCTTACTCAATTCTTCAGTGTCACATGATCCTTTCAAAATCATATTTTTATTTTTATTATTTATTGATATTTTTTTATTGCTACTTGGCAGATTTTTTTTTTTTTATTAATTTTTTTTTTAGGTTGTCTGCAGTACCTTGAGAGATGTAATGTCCATGTAACTTTATTTTATTTTATTATTTATTTTTCTTAGAAGCCAGGAACACAGATACCCTTATTTTAAGTACATTTTTGTTGTTATTAATTTGAAAATTAAACAAACTTTTTTGTCCCACTTTTAGGAAGAATCCACATTTATCTGAACCAAATCTGCACACCTTTGTGATTGTGGAACTAAATGAAAATATATGAAACTGTTGGACCTGCAGTAAATGTAATTTCCAGTGCAGAAACTGCTGAATTTGATCTCTGAGGCGTTACACACAGTGTTTAGGTTTATAATGGAAAAGGTAATAATCATATGCATCTGCTACTCAATACAATAACAGAATAGGAGATGAAAATGTTTTCTCATCATTTTCAAATTAGTGAGGCTTTAAATAATTTATCATGCAGGGACTGCTGGGACATATGAACTCACAGTAATGCAGCATTCAGAAAAAAATATTCTTAAGTCCTGCAGTATTCTGATGATTAGACAATTATAAATTATACATTATTCATATGTGTGAGATCAGCAAATGTAAGGTAAATACACTAAAGTTTAAATGGAGAAAAGTTTGTCTGGTTGGCCTTAGATGGAAAGTTATGAGCAGGTGGTAAATATATGAGTATAAATGGCATTACACTATGAGTCACTGATTGAGATGAGAGCAGCATTGAACAGGTGGGTTGGACCCCCTAATGATTTCTTTATCACACATATGGACATGTGTCATAGTTACAAGACTTTCGCCAAAAAACACACACAACAAATCTCAGACAAATAAGAAAAACAAATAAGAAAAACAACAAAAAATATATATATACTTTGCTTCTGTTACCCATCATGCACTGTTGCCATTGGATTATACAGTATAGGTAATGTATATGAAAATACTGAAACATACTTCTGTTCAAATGTTTGGGGTTAATAAGATTTTTGGGAAGCACTTTATTTTACAGTCCTGTTCCTCATGTACATACTATGTACTTATTATAATAATTACAATAACTACGTAATAACTACTAACCCTGAACCTACCCCTAATCCTTACCCATGTATTTACCTTGTATTACCAGAACTGTCTGAGGTAAGTAAACTGTGTGTACATAGCCTACTGTAAAAAAGTTTTTTTAATGAACAAAGTCTCTTATGCTCACCAAAGCTGCATTTATTTATTTGATAAAAATACAGTAAAAACAAAGGTGTATTTTAGTGGAATATTATAACAATTCAAATAAATAATTAAATGTAATATATTTTAAAATGTGATTTATTCCTGTAATGCAAAGTTGATTTTTCAGCTGCCTTTACTCCAGTGTTCATTGTTACATGATCCTTCAGAAAAGGTTATTTATTTATTATTTGTTTGTTTGCTCAAGAAACATTTCTTCTTAATATCAATGTTGAACAGTTTTACTAATATTCTAATGGATATTGTGCTAATTTTCTTTGGACGTCTTTGACAAATAGAACGTTTGAAAGAACAATTAATTTGTAATTGATATCTTTAATAACATTATAAATGTCTTTACTTTCATCTTGATCAGTTTAATACTTTTTTTAAAAGCTAGTACATGAGGATTTGTATTTTATTTTTATTTTTTATTAAAAGAACAGGTTTACAATTATGACGTCATGAACAATCTTGTTCTCTATTACAGATCAGTGAGAAATCAAAATAATTCAATGCCTTATAGCTATAAGATTTTTTATTTTCAGGTTATGACAGAAGACCATGGTTGTGTTGTTTGCGGTTTTATTAAGTTTCGCTCTTTTCGGGAAATAAAGGAGGAGGAAAATACTAGGATTAGGAATGTAACACAGGCTACAGTGACCATTTGAAAGTAAACTCTCTTCCGCATGTACATAGACATCAAACAGATTGATTTTTGATTAATTTTATTCCTGCCCTGCACATGCTCTTTGAGGTTTTAACCATAACTAAAGTGCAGGCTGATTTCTCCATCAGACCGAAGTGACGCATTCCGTGGTGCTGGTGAGACAAACCCCACAGTCACACCGGAGGGCCACTGGATATGTGTAGGACGGGTCCACGTCTGCTGAGCAGTTCGGCAGCTGCACCGTTTCTAATCGAGTTTCATTATAAGTGCACACACGCTGGTGCGACTCGATGAAGGGTGGGTCCAGGACTGGTTTCTGCAGTGATTGACAGGTGAAGTGAAGGGTGTGTATCAGACTGATGTCATGATGAGAACTTTTCATCTGGGCACTGTTGTTGTTGTTTTTTTGTTTTTTTTAATAGACTATGCATAATATACTGTAGAATATTTAATTAAAAATGTTAAATAATATCTCAATGTCTGTTCCAACCCAAACATTTACTGAAAGTGAATATTGTCCCCGAAGGCAATTTATCTTCAAAAATGAGTGTTGTCTTGATCTGACCCTTAAAACTGAATTGACCTGTAGTGAGGATGAGGTATAACTATTCGGGTTATATATTTGAGTCATAAAAAGTAGTTGATTTCAAAGCTAGCACATAAAACATATTTGTTTTTGTTTTTTTCTGAGTGTGCGCATAGAAAATATATCGACACTCTCCTTCAGATATGCTCTTATCAATAATTAAGAGCAGTAAATAATGATTCTTGTAAAACATTTATTGCAGGAAAAAAAATGGGTCAAAGTGAGTTCTGTTCCCAAAGTGCTTTTAACTGCTCTATGTGTAACACTTAAACACAATCAAAATTTATTTTTAACTGAATCTCTCTAATAATATCTTTGCATTTTTATGAAAAAGTCAGAACTATTTTGCCGCTTCAATTTGTATTAAAAGCAAAATCACCTTGTCTATTATTTATGATACTATGGAATATACCGAATCTGGGGTTTATCATTTGATATATTAGAGAATTATAAAACCATGTTAAATAATAGCAATGCTTTAAAATTAATTTTCACCTTGACATTGTTTATCATATCATTTTTGAATAAGTATTGATCACATTGCAGGTCTGCTGCAAAAGCGCTTCTCTCTTTTCATGAGTATGTTTTTCATGGGCTGATAACGTAAGCCTTACTGCCCAGGTCTCACAGCGCCCCCAGCAGGCATCAGTGGTGATGTGCAGCCCACTGCATCCTGGCTTACGGGCCAGAAAGGTCAATTCTCTGACTGCACAGCCGATGAAACGCTTCAGGTTGAGCACAGAAGCCTCTGTATGAGCTCCACAACACAGCCAAACAGCCAGAGTCTCAGTCACACAGCATAGAGTTACAGGAGAGAGTCTGGCACACATACATCCAGCAGTAATAAAGAAATGAAATGTCACAAAAGACCAAAGACAAAAGACCAAAGACAAACAGGGAAGGAGTCCATGGCAAAATCTAAAAAGTGATTTTTTTCTGAAAGGTCTGATATTATTGACACCTGAGGGTGCAGGGTGACAACTGTGCAGCTTAATTTCCTCAGAAAATAATTTTCTTTATTACATTCTTTATTTTTTAAATTAGGGGAAAACATACATTTAACATCTTTGGATTTCATGAATTACAAACAGGCATATTAGACTCATAACTATGCAAGAATCCTGAAGATACGGAGTGACCTGCATGAGGACACTAAATTATAGGGCTAGTATTATTATTATTATTATTATTTTAATTTTGTGTAGAAAACAATAGTAGAACAGAAACAAAACTTATTAGCTGAAATGTACAAAGTATTATTTAGAGTAAATAAATTTGTGTTTAGTAACGTTAAACAAACTTTTCTGAAATTATGCAACAGTGACGCCTAGTGGTCGATTCTGGAAGGTTCTGATGAAGAGAACCAACACGATCTACTCATAAATCACTTGTCTCACAGTATAAGTGATCAAGTTGTCCCACAACCTGTAATTAAATGAACATGTAAGTGTGCTTTAGGCAATAAAACGTATGTAGGTACTGACTGAGGGGCTTTTCAGTAAGAATTATTGATTATCTGAAGGACAAACTTTTTTATAGCCTGTGGAAATCTTTAATAATGTTTTAAACAACGATATTTTGTGCTTCCTGTCTGTTGTAGGCCTATGTGTATCTATAATAAAGTCATTGAGGAGCCTGTGCTACTTGTCATGGTTACCTCATCTGGTGTTCTCAGCTTCGTAATAACTGTTTAGCAGCTGGTGAAAAAATATACGCAGTGACTACATTAATTGATTTTCTGCGAATTATTTATGAAGGAATGAATGACAATAGGAATATGTGCGATTCGGAATTTTGCCTGCGGACGAAAAGCTCTTCCACGCAGATTCGCTTGTTTTCCAGAAACTTTGTTGAAATCTGTATATATTATATGATATCACCATTTATATATTTTGACCACAGAAACGACTTCAATTTTCATATGTTTTTTCTGTTTGTCTATACTCACTTTGTGACTGCCCTCAGTGAATGACTGTGTAATTTGAGGAACCAGTCAAATTTAGTTACCTTTGCTGTTCTTGTTTATGATGCTTCAATGAGCTTTGGTTTGGTTTTGGTACCAAGAAGTACTTTTGAAATTAAATGGATAAAATTGAAAATGGTTGTCTGTGCAGTAGATGTACTCATTACTAATGTAACCTATTTGATGAGTAATGTCGCTTTTTTTCTTTACAGGAGGTTCACTCA
The DNA here is from genome assembly GCF_003368295.1 of Carassius auratus. Taxonomy (NCBI): domain Eukaryota; kingdom Metazoa; phylum Chordata; class Actinopteri; order Cypriniformes; family Cyprinidae; genus Carassius; species Carassius auratus. The sequence goes on from NC_039255.1 coordinate 6,945,146, forward strand.
AAGCTGTGTACCCAGAAGTCCGTTCTACAGCGTATTTCAGAAAGCTTGAACATGATGTGCTCTGACAAAAACTCATCAATTCCAGAAGAGATGGGAGGGAGAGAGAGATAAAAAAGAGATGGGAGACAGAGAGAGAGGGACATTTCAGGAAGTCTCACAGTCATTAGAAGAAGTGGAGGAGCAGATTTGATGCATTCTTTGAATGGTTCTGAACTTATTTTGTTTCAGCACCCAGATTTTACATTCATCAAAACATAACTTTTTAATTAAGAATTAAACAAAACTTTAATTAAGATACAGCAACATTTGTCAATTGAAATTTTTGTCAATTATTTATACAAAGAAGTAAAACATGACCGAGTCGAATGAAAGGAAAACTGGAGTTTCAGTGGATAATAACTGAATTATGACTTCGTTTGCATGTAATCTAAAGTGTGTTATTTATACTGTCTGCGTGTAGGTCCGTGACTGGCTGCAGGAGCATGAGGAGATGGTGAAAGGGTCACAGAGCTGGATCTCAGAGGCTCAGTCTTTGCTAACGACACCCTGCACATACACCACTGCCAGATGCCTGGACAGTCATGTGAATCCACTGCAGGTTTTATTCTCAGACACATCATTATCATTTAGCTGACTTCTGAAGAAACCTATATCATCCCACTATGGGGTTTAAACTTAGTATTTGGTTACTGGCCCAGATCTTTGTATAAGGCTAAAAGTGCTTCATCATTTTCATGTCAAATAATAATCTACATGTGTATGTGTGTGTTTTAGGTTCTAGATGATTCTGCTCAGATGAGACAGATTCTACAGGGTTTCAGCAGTGTGCTGACAGAGATGGGAAGTGTTTTTGATATCAGTCCTTTATAGGAGCAGCTCTCAAATACTGATCGATGTGTGGCAGACATGCAGCAGCAGTGAGCACACTGACATCTTATAAAATAAAAAGAGGATATGACTTCATACATACACATTTGAAAGTGAAAGTGGCGTGGCATACAACCAATTTTGGTGAGCCACACTCAGAATTCTTGCTCTGCATTTAACCCATCCAAAGGGCACACACACAGCACTGAACACACACCCGGAGCAGTGAGCAGCCTTTTATGCTGCATCGGCCGGGGAGCAGTTGGGGGGTTCAGTGCCTTGTTTAAGGGCACCTCAGTCGTTGTATTGAAGGTGGAGAGAGCACTGTACATTCACTCACCCCACCAACACTCAACTCACTATCTTTTGGATTATAAGTCTAACTCTAACCATTACGCCATGACTTTCCCCATTACAAAATTATGTATGATTGATTAATTAACTTAGAATTATTAGTTCATTTATGAATAATTTTGCAAATCAGGATGCACATTTGTATTATCTATAAAAGGGAATAATAATAATAATAATTTGAGGAATCTGTGAATTTCCTCTGTTTATGTGTCTACGTTTTTTTAAGGAAGTGGATGCCATTGAGTCAGAGGTGAAGGTCATGGAGAAAGATGTGGCCAAAATCAAATCTACTTTGACCACCAAAGACATCAGTCAGGACTGTGTAAAGGTAAAGTAAAAAATTTGTCTTGTACAGTATTTAAACATTTGACCAGGCATGGAAAAGACTAAAATGATGTACTATAAAGCACCTGATTCCTGTGTGTGTTTCATGTGTGTTTGCAGTCAGGACAGGATCGACCTGATGAAAAGGACAGTCGCTGAGATTCAGAACTGTAAGGATGATCTGTATCTGCCTGACAAAGCTGAAAACACACTCCTAGTGTTCAAAAAAGCAGATCAACTACAGGAACAACTGCTGGAACATGAACAGGTATACATATACAGTATATGCACACACAAGCATACAAACACAGTTTATACAATGCACAGTATCATGTACTGAAGAAGACACACAGGTCAGACAAAATACTGTTAGAATCTAATGGTCCAGAGGCAGTGATTACATACTGGTTATAATATGTGTGTGCAGGAGAGTGGTCATATTCAGATTGTGCATATAGAGGAGGATGCATTGAAAAGGTCAGGAGCTGCGCTGATGACAGTGGAGCAAATCCACACCCGAGCAGAGGATCACCTGGATCTCTGAGAGGAGCAGCCATACCCCCACAGAAACACAGGTTTGAAAATTAGGAAATAAGGTTTATAAATATAAGGTACAGAATATAATCATGGCTAAAGGGCTTTGTTATGCATAGTTAATTATTGCTTTCATAAAACAGTGACTTCAAAACAAAAACATATGATGTTTTCTCTGCTTTCTACTGTCATGTTTTCTACATTCTTACTCTTTCCATCACATGGTTCATAGTTCTGCCTTGTCACATCTCAGTAGACTTTTTTTAATATAGACATTATCCTGATTTGACTTTTCTTAATAGTGCAGTTTGATTTGATGATTGTTACTCCACATCCTCTAGGGGGCAGTATGACTACATTCTTTCATTGAGTCTGCAGTTATTATTTTTCAGATACTCCCTGTACTCCATTTGCAAATGTGGAAATATGTTAAACATTATCCAAATCTAACTTTTAATTTGGTCTAAAATATTGTTAGTATATGTATAGAGTGTAAGCTTAAATCTGTTTGATTAGTAATTTAACTATTTATCTTCCTTTGCTAAACCACAAGTTCTATGCAATAGCATTATAATGTCATGCATAAGAAGTTTTCATAGGCACAATGTAGAGAACTCATATCCATGGACAAATCACTCCAACATAATGTGCCTTATAAATGTATTTTATTTAACTCTTCAGTTTGATACTAGACTTAATCTGTTTTGGGTAACCAATCATGTGATAGACATTAGTGGTTTTTTTCTGTGTGTGTGTGTGTGTGTGTGTGTGTGCAACTATAATATAAAAGTTTTCACACTTAGCCTTGCTCAACTGAATTTTTCCAAAAAACTATTCTGCCTGCTAGCAAACCAACCATCCAAACCCTAAATAACTGATTTCTAAACAGATGTTTTATTCATGTATTTATAATTTTTAAGAACAGTATTATAACAGAGTGTGGCCAAAAAGACTTGATAGAATGAGCATCTTGTTGTGGATCTTTTTGCTCTTTGGCCCACACAAATGTCACTGCCAAACCAAGAGGCTTGCTAGTGGTCAGTGCTACGACATGTCAAAGTTCACCAAATCAGAACCCACATGAATTTCAACTTTGTGAACAGGGAAAAAGTCCATCAGGCAAAGTTCATTGTGCTGAATTCAGTAGAAATTTCACCCACATAATTTCTCAAAACAATTATAAATATGACTGCACCTTATTTCAAAACCACTATTTTTTATATACGCTGCGCAGTAACTCCCACCAGGTTCCATCAAATAGTACAAATTTCATTGAATACTACAAGGCAAATATTTGGACACCTACTTTTCATTACCTTTTCATTGTTACTATTTTCCGCATTTAATTGTAATTATTTCATTTACTTTCTTGATTTTTGTTAAGCAGGAAAATATTTTTCCATTGCATGGTATCTTCTCATTGGCATTTAATTACTAAATACAATACTATAATACCAAAAAGATCCTATAATATCTTATATGGCATGTATTTATTTTGTTTTTCATATAGCAGTGTATTATTTATTTTAAAATTTTTTTTTTTTTGGTGAGTTTCCCTTTTATCCAAATGCAAGATAAAATGGTTACTCTGAAAGGAACAGATTTTGTTTCATGAAGTGATCAAATGTAACATTAAAAGTCAGTTAATCAATGTCTGCTCACTCTGCACAGTTATGTCTAAATGCATGTATTTTATGATAAATTTGGTTTTCATGAATGATTGTTGTTTACATGACACATTCTATAAAAGTAAGCCTTCCTCTGATACCTCCTGAGTGATTACTATCATAATCAAGTCTTTTTTCAAGTCTGAAAAAAAAATTCCAACAAAACATATACATTGCTTGTCTCCCTCTTTCTCTGTCTGTGTCAGGAGCAGGGTGCATGGAGGGGGGAACAGATGCCACACAACAATGACACGTTCACACACATGACACTCGTAGAGTGTAGAGTTCAGAGTCACAAGCCCCACCAACAGAAACAGATGATGTGGTGACCTCAGCTAATGTCATGACCTCTGATGAAGGGCTGGGTGATTCCTTAGAAGACATTTCACATACAGGGTCCCTTAGAGGAGACCACCTTTGCACCTCAGAGCCTTAGCTTCATAATCACACCATCACACAACCACCAGAGAAAGATTTACATACTCTCTCTGACACACACTACTGACAGAGCCACGGGCTGCAATCCTACTTTTGCAAATCCTACTTCCTCATTAGCTTATACTCTTTGAACACTGACAAGACATTGTTGATGTAAATGCGCACAATCGAGTGTTTGTCTGTCTGACATCAAAAAGTTAGTCCTCTTGCATATTAGGTCTCTGTGGACTGGGAAGGAAGTTTGGATTTCAGAAAGTATGTTTTTATAGTACAAACAAAAGAGTTTGATAAAATATGGCCCAGGGCCATAACCACCAAAGACACTGAAAGGGACACATTCCCAACAATATTCAGGTTTGCGATCCATCAATATAGGTTTTTCTAATGATTGGTTGTAAAATTATTATATTAGGTCCATACTAACCTAAATGGCTGTATTTCTGATATATGGAAGTAAAATATATGAATTGCAGTAATACCAATAAGTTTAACCAGATATTCTGTGACATCTGAGAGGGAAATAGCAGGGGTTTTATCTAAAGCTAGAAAGAAATAAAGTGTAATGGAATAGAATAAAAGATGGAAAAATTATTTAGGCTATTTGAGTCAGTTCAAAGTAAAAGTATGGTTCCTTCTTTATATGTGTGTGAGTGTGTTCCTTGTCACACAAGTTGTCCTCGAAAGTGACGACAATCCAGGAAGTAGTTGCAGCTGCAGGTGGGTGGAGTAAGGGACCGACAGAGAGAGAGAGATGGAGAGATGGCTACATAATAAATGATAAATGAATAGTATGAAATTTGAGACTAGGGGGCAATGCACTAGGGGGCAGAAAAAATAACATAACGTCAAAGGCTGTGAGGGAATCAAGAAATCATGTGGAATGACACTTATTACACTTTTTGATGTATAAATGAAAGAACAAGCAAATGGTATAGATGGGTGCATGAATAAAAGAACTGGTAAACTGAATGACCAACAGCAGCTTTTATTATATTTTTAGTCAGTACTCCTCTGCCCTTGAGAAGGATGTATTAAAGGGTTTGCACTCACTGGGATGAAAATCATTCCTGAACACCTGCATACATGGATAGATCACATGACCACAGCCAAACAGGATGCGGACACCCTCTCCTATTTTCAGCACTTAACAGTCAGTCAGTCAGTAAGTGATTCTAATCATTCATGTTTAGTTTAGATTTTTTTGAACATTAAAACATTTGGTGACTTTTTACAGGAGCTACATACAACCTTCTTTTATGATTGTTAAATAATTTTTTTTTATAATTAAGGAAAATTATTTTAATAGGTTTAGTTTTAATGATGACAACACTGGTTATATTAGGACATTTTTGTAACTGTGATGTTTTTAATGCAGGAGTTTGTGAAGGAGCCTAAAGGCATCAGTGATCAGTTCTGGATCATTGATCCTGTTGCTCAGTGAAAAAGAGCAAAACACTGAGACCCAGAAGATCAGCAGCCTACTACAGAACATCCACTCCCTCTGGAAATACAACAACCTCTGAAGACCTACAGCCAAGTGAAACTAGCAACTGCACATCTGTAGATATCACTCTTCCTTCAGAAACCAATGTTTCTTCTATTCAAAACACCTCCTCAGAAGAAACCCTTTCTATAACAGAAGGATCAGATGCAAACATCACAAATGAAGGTGCTGTCTTTGAGGAACCAACTGCATCTGCATTTGATTTATCTGTCCCCAGTTCTCCTGACTCTGCAGTCCCAGCTGTCTTAAGTGGAACAAGACTGGGTGCAGATACAGACACTCATTCCTGCCGTCCAGCAGGGACTGCATCAGGTACACAGTTACTGCATCATTACTAACTGTTCCCTGGATGGTTGGAAAGAAAGACCTGTCAGTTTCATGTTTTTCAGTTTGGAGCTTTGTCTCTCTGAGGGAGAACATCATGTATAAAAAGATATCATGGAGGTCAGGCAGTCATCCAGGCATGATTTCCTGTATTACTCAGAAGTTGATGAAATCTTTGAGTAATAGAGTCCTATTATCTGGTTTCTCTTTCTTGTTCTCATCCCCTTTTTCGTCTTTGATTACATGTGTCACCCTTACTGCGCTCCCCTGTTTTCTTTCTTCTCTATTTTCTCCACCTCTATCTGTCATTTTCATCTGTCTTTATTCTCATTCTCTGTTCTCTTTCTCTCTATCGGGGTGTGCTGGAGAGCCTATCTCCTGAAGGACTGCTGGCTGATGTTTGTGGCTGGATTACAGGTGCTGAGAGCAGGTTACAGGCGGCTGAACGAGAGGATCACAACTCCTGTACTGCTTCAGTGTTCACACACCTGCTCCCAACATATCAGGTACCTTGCTCACTTTTTAATCTCTCTATCAATAAAAAAATTATAATTAGCAAATAAAATAATTATCTTAGATTTGGATTTTATTTGATTCGAAATTAAACATCAGTGCATAATAATAGATTGTTATTTTTCTTTTAACAAATTGTTAAGAAATAATGTAAGCAAATGTATGTGAATAAAATAATTCTAAAAGTAACTAAAATCTGCAAGTAATTAACTAAGACTTTACAAATTTAGTAATAATTAAACTAAAATATTTTTTTCTCTTTCATTGAATATTTATTGTTGTTTATTAGCATTAAAACATGCATTTGTATTTTTTAAGACTTTGCCATAAAAAATAATTCTTTAAAAAATTAAAATCATATTGAAATAAAATAAAATGTAAAGTACACTTAGCTTAGATAAATAACACAAGGAAAACAGTATGAAAATAACTAATGTACAAGAACAACTCTCTCTATCTTTTCTCTTTTGATTTGTGCTTCACTGGCCTGAAACAAATGTGTAAATTTGCATTTCCTAAATATTTGAGGCTTAGCTGCATGAAATGAAAAAGGATGAAAATGTTCTCCTTTTATGTATTACAAAAATGCTCAGAGACTCTACAGACTGATGTGAATGAAATGCTTGAAGTGTCTAAGGATCTGACTGAACAGATGGATGATAATGATGCAGTTTATATCAGATCAGAATGCCATTTTTTAACGTGGTTTCTTGCAGTTAGAACAAACTCTGAAAGGAAGAATTGAACAATGCAGGTAAGACTTGCACACATTAGCCCCTTTGCTTTAATAATCATGGAAGTGTTTGAAGTATTACCCATTTCAATTAAAAACTCATCTATTGTTATTTTTCTGCATAATATATCCATGCTCTGTCAAGTTCCAAAAAGGAACCAAAAAAACACAATAATAGCACCGTCAAGTATTATAATAGTAGTCTGCGAGTCATCAAACACCATTAGAGTGAGTAAATGATGACAGAATTTTTGATTCTTCCTTTAATTAAAAATATGTCCATTCAGGAGGATCTTGAGCAATTTCAAGAATTTGAAAAGTCATTCCAGTCCCTCCAAACACAATTACAGCAGTAGGAAAGCAAGCAAAGGATGGACAGTGAACTCACAGATATATCTCAGGTAATAAAAATGTACATACACATGCATAACTCATTCACATTATTTAATTGAAGAGATGTCCAGTATTAATGGTTTCTATATTTCCATGTCTGCAGTCGGGTCTGATGGAGGTCAGTTCTCTCTCTCCTGATCTGGATCTACTAAACACTCTCAGTTACAGGCTGATCCCCAGTGACCCCGTGACACATGCTCAGGAGAACTGCAGGTGAATGGACACTTATGATCAGATCAGCTGAGAAAGACACTAATATCAGATTAAATATTATTCTCTCCTTCTCTTCTAGTGTTTTCAGGCTTTGCAAAGGAGTTGTCTTTGCACGTCCTGATTTTGCCAAGTTCGATGTGTTCCTAGGTCAACATATTTTGTTGACCCTGGAACAACATTTTACTCCAAAAATATATTCTTAACCATATCCCTACACCTAAACCTAACCTTAACCATGAGTAATCGATAAAATCATAGGAAATGATAGATGAATGACACTGATGTACAAGCACCAAACACTGATTTTAAGCGTAAACTTCACAAAATCTATAAACTGGTTCTTCAAATCTGATTGGTTAATCACAATGTTGTTCCAGGGTCAACAACGATGTTGTCCCAGGAACATGTCTCACTTGGTAAAATCAGGTTCTGCAGTTGTATTTAGGCCATCGGATCCTTTGCTCTGTTATCAGTGAACCTCTCCTCTTGTTGCAGAAGGGAGATGTGGAGGACAGGTAATGATTCTCAACTTGTTTTTGTTTGTTTTTCAGTCTCTGTTTTGGATTTAATATGATTTTGTATAGTTGCTTATGACATACAATATGATTCAGAGGTTGGGTAAGTAAGATTTTTAAAAAGAAATCAGTACTTTAATTCAGCAAGGATGCATTAAATTGCTCAAAAGTTAAAGTAAAGACATGTTTTTATGTTTTAATTTGTATTTTCAAATAAAGGTTCTTTTGAGCTTTCTATTCATCAAGAAATCCTGTAAAAGATGTGTCATGATTTCCAAAAAAATACATGAAGCAGCTCAACAGTTTTCAATGTTGATAACAGTAAGAAATGTTTCTTGAGCACCAAATCAACAAATTAGAAGAATTTCTGAAGGATCATGTGACACTGAAGACTGGAGTAATGATGCTGAAAATTCAGCTTTGCCATCACAGGAATAACTAACAACAGAAAAAAGTTGTTTAAAATTATAATAATATTTCACAATATTACAGTTTTTTCTGTATTTTTGATCTAATAAATGCAGCACTAATGAGTATAAGAGACTTAAAAAACATTTAAAAAAAATCTTACTGACCCCAAACTTTTAAACCGTAATGTAATATAGTATTTTATCACTTTTTCATGGAAAAAAAGGACCTACTTTTTTTAAATATTAAGTGATAGGCCTACCTGGAAGTTTTATATTGATAATTCAACATGAGATTTCTAGTCTTACTAACCACTTTGCCTGTGCCCTCAGGAGTGAGTTCCTGTTAAAACTGGCTCAGCTGAGAGAGCACTAGCAGGGAGCAGTGCAGAGAGGGACTCAACGGCGCGCTCTAGTGGAAGGGCTCATACAGCACTGGCACCTTTATACACACACAATGCAGACACTCCACAAACTCCTCACACTCACACACACAGTCTTGTCATCTGCCGGTCCCACATACTGTAGTATCCTACAGTTGTGCCTCTTGCTGGAAGATCTGAAGGTAACAAGATTATTTTCAAATATCACTGTCACACTCTACTGTACATACTCTACTGCTGAAAAGTTTGGAGTTTTTTATTCTCACCAAGGCTGCATTTATTTGATTAAAAATACCTTTAGGCAAATACTGTAAAATATTATTATAATTGAAAATAAATGTTTCTATTTTAATATATTGTATAATGAGATTTAATCATATTGACACATTTGCTTGCAGTTGTTAGTGACAAAAGTGTGTTGTTGTTGTTTTTTGTTTGTTTGTTTCACTATTTCTCCCTCTCTTTTTTGTTTGAACCCTTTATTCTCTCCCTCCTCTCTCTCTTTCTCTCGCTGTCCCTGTAAAGCGAACAGAGCTGTTGTTTCAAAGGTCAGTCTCTGCGTATCTGTCTGTGATGGAGGTAGGCAGGCAGTTGTTCTCAGTGAGTGACCCGCAGACGCAGATTCAGCTGCAGACAGACCTGACAGCCCTGAAGGAGGACTGGGAGCAGGGCCAGTGCATGCTGGGAAAGAGAAAGACTCTCACATCTGACATCATAAAGGTAAGATGGATTGACTGGTTTTAAAATAGGAGCTAACTCTTGTGTTTTATTGTTTAGTTCTATAGACCTTCTGTTGCATTTACAATGTAGACTTATATGGTAATGTCAGTTATTTTTTTAGGTCACATGGGAAACAAATAAAGCTATTTGAGTGTGTATGTGTGACTTTCTTTTCTAAAATAGTTTTCCTATGATCATGGAAACCTAGAAATATTAGAAAATTCTGACTTCTAATCTAAACCTGGGTAAGGAATTGTTTAAAAATCATAGAAATGTCCAGAATTTCTTTTTACAAGAAATATCATATATACTACATATATATATATATATATATATATATATATATATATATATATATATATATATATATTACCATCTAGAACTATATTATTGTAAGGGGCAAATTCCTATAATTGTTTATTTTTTTTCCTTATCCGGTTATCATGAACAAATAGGAAAGTATGTTCTAGATGTCAGATATCATTCCTATCTAGTGTACATATCAGCATTTATGAGGGTAAAGTTTATATAATAAAACAGCTACTGCTAAGTGAAATTTGCCCTTGGAATTTTTATGATTTTATATGATTTTATGATTAGTTAAGAAATAGCAGGTTAGATAGGAAATAGCTGTTTATGGTTTGTCAATCTTATGAACACCTTTTTATAGTTGTTCCATAGAACAACTATTATTAACTCTCTGTCCGTGTATGAAAATAACTTCAACGGGAATAATGTCTCCCATTATAGATTACCACTCTAGAATGATACAGGGCAACACTAAATGTTGGATTGTGTTTGTGTGTGAAGAATAAGAAGATATTGTATTATGTTGGTTTTGTGCAGGAATGAGTCCAGCTGAGTTTGACCTACATTCCCTCTGATTCAACAGCTGGACTAATCCAGATCAGACCTTTACACACACTACTACACAACCACAAGCACATTCATTTTAATATCAGTGTTCCTGACCTGAAAAGTCTTCATGCAGGTCTGTCTGTCTTTCTGTCTGTCTGTGTGGCTGTCTTTCTTTGTCTGTCACTGTCTATTTGTCTGTTTCTCTCCTCCTCGTTCATGGTTGACTTTGATTTTAGTTTAATCAAATAAATTTGCCATTTGTTTAGTAATAATATGAAGACACAGAAAACATATACATTGTTGTGTGTGTGTTCACGAGTATATGCACCTGACATGTGCTAAAGGGTTTATAGTAAAGCCTGTCTAGGGATTTATAGCTCTCCCTGTCAGTCTCAGCCTTTTTGAATTTGTCTTACAGTACATTGTAAGTCTTCATTTCTCATGTAACACCTTATAAAATGAATGCCAGCGCACTGAAATATTTTGCCATATTCTCTGGATTTATCCTCTGTGTAGTGTCTTATTATAATATGGTTTTACTTGTATTATAATGAATATGTGACGTGTGTGTACTGTATTAACATGTAGATGTGTGTGTGTTGTGATGACCCCACACTAGTGTGTGTTTGTGCATGCATGTGTGTTTTCTCTGCATTATTTTAGATTTTCCTGACTGATGTTTAATTGTGTCAGGTCCATCCCCAAAACATGTTAGAGCATTAAAGAAGCCTCTGTTCATATGTTTTTAAAATAATTTTGCAGAAATGGGAGACCAGGCTAGCTGATCAGGCCCAGTGCCTGGAGGAGGTACGAGCCAGACTGAAGCAGTCGCTCCCAGATCAGCAGGAGGAGATGGAAGAGGAACGCCTCCTTGTGAAGGTACACTTAACACCAAGAGGTGAACAGATTTGCTCCACTTCATAAGGAATTACCCACTAAGCATTTTTTCAATAAAAGAGCAATAAAGGCATAATTTAATAATGTAATAAAAAAAAAACACTTAAACGGTTGTGGTGTCTAGTAAAGCTAATGGTGAAAGTTACACACATAACAGCTTTTGTTTGTGTTGCATGACACTTTTGATTTCCTTTCCTCCCTGCTATAGGCTTATTCAGCTGTGATCCTCCTCCCTCTCTCTCTCCCTCCTGCCCTCCCCCTTTGTCCTGTGGGCTTTAATCTCGTTGGGCCAGAGGGTGAAAGAGAGAGACTGCGTGAGTCAGAGCTGGGACGTTTGGCAGTGTTTTCTGTCAGTGTGTGTGACTGTGGTGTGTTATTTTATGCAGGAGGTTCAGGATTGTTTAGAGGACTGGGCCGTCAGTCTTTCGGAGCTCAGCACCATGAAGACGGACGTGTCCCAGTACATCTTCACCGATGACGTCCTCCTCCTGCAGGAGCAAGTGGACCATCTGCACTGCCAGTGGGAAGAGCTCTGCCTCAAAGTAAGACACAAATATCTTTAACTAGCAGACATACCAGAGACTTTTGTATTTTATGCTTACAGGAATCTTGTATCTAAACATTGACAGATCGAATTCATTGAGCTGACTGATAAACTGTATTTTGTGAGAAGTATAAATATTAAACAGCAAAAGATAATGAATGAATCCGTATTATTTGAATGTAGTTTAAGGTGTATATACTTAGCAGCTTTTTAAAACATAAAGATTTAAAAACACGTGTTTACCTACAGATATCTAAATGAAGACACAACATTTTAGTTGTTTTTTTTAAGTTAATTATAATTACTATTGAGTAAAACCTAACCTAAACTAAAACTCTATGCTTTAAAGAGAACTTATTTATTTATTTGTTTTTATTATATAACTATTTATCTAAATTATTTAATATTAATGCTTTTTTTCATTAATTGATTTATTAAACATCCTGGATGTCCACAAAGGGATGTTTTGTTATATTTAACTTTTGGAGACCGTTTTGTCTCCAGCTTCTGCTAAGTAAACCTACACAGACGACATGTTCAAAGGAATTCCAACTATTTTAAATACAATGTTAGCACACCATCACTACCCGAGAAACAGATGTGAGGATTTGTTTGTTTGTTTTTTCTTCAGCGCTCATTGATTTAGCTGGAGTCATTGTTCCTGTGAAGTTCTTTGATGTATGTTGTTCTGGTGACCATGTATTGATTTCCTTTCTGTACCTGTGCATCACTGGCATGAGGTCTTGCTGCGGTTTTTAATGAATATGGTGCTGTATCTGTCGGCTGGAGTATCCAGGGGTTATGTTTTGGGGGTCTGGTGGGAGTTTTGGGGTGGGTGGGAGTCGTTGACACTGGAATGAGAGAGCAGATGGTATAGAGTGAAGGACACTGAAAAAGACATACAGAAGTGAATAGAAGCAGGAGTCTTTAGCTCTTTGTTTTGGAAATCACTCCCAGTGTGTGTCTGTCACACACCGGAGTGTGAGTGTGTCGGGGGTGGAAGTGTTGCCTAGTAACAGTGATGTCCACATGTGGCAGCTTTTGAGTTAGTTTGGTTTTTAAAACTTTTGAGTAACAAGGTTCATAAAGAGGTTTTGGCTAGTGATCTTTAAATACATAAATGGAAAGACGTTGTTTTGAATAAAAAATAAAATAATGGACTATTTTAATGATTTTAATTAAGTACATTTGTCCCAGAAATTGTTACAACAATATGCACATATTTTAATTTTTAGTTTGTTTTTTTTATAATTCCCTGTATTCTTAGTATTGATTTGTTAGACTTCATTAGATTTCCATTGCTGTGATAATTTTTTAAGCTTTTTTAAATCAGCATAAAGGCAGTACAACAAGACTTCCATAATTCATATTCAAATATTTTTATTATTTTTTTATTTAGAAAATTATTTTATTATTGTCAGAATGCGAAAAACATTGTATTTTTCTTTTGATTTTGGTGACCTGCACATCTTTAGTGGTTTCAGGTCTCAGATTCCCTGTCTCTGTGTGAGCTGCAGCCATGCTGTCATATCTCTTATGTATTTTCTCTCTCTCTCTGTAGGTGTCTCTGCGTAAGCAGGAGATTGCTGACCGGCTGAATGCCTGGATCATTTTTAATGAGAAGAATCGTGAGCTGTGTGAATGGCTGACACAGACGGAAAACAAGGTGGCACACAGCGCTGAGCTGAGCATCGAGGAGATGGTGGAGAAACTCAAGAAGGTGAGACAGAGGTCTTCACAAACGATAGCAAAACAAATGTTTATTCCACATTTGTGTACATTTATGAATTTAGCAGACGCGTTTAACCAATGCAAATTACAGTGCATTCAGGCTAAACAATTTTTTACCAGTATGTGTGTTTCCTGGGAATTGAACCCACAACCTTTTGTGTTGCTAACACAATTTCCATATTTCACCTAATGTTACAAACAACAAACGTTACTTTCCTTGGCTCTTACACTCAAATGTTCACTCTATTTAGGACTGTATGGAGGAGATCAACCTCTTTAGTGAGAATAAGACCCATCTGAAACAGCTGGGAGAACAACTCATCACTGCTAGCAACAAGACCAAAGAGACAGAAATCAATGACAAGATCAAGGACATCAACGACCGCTGGCAGCATCTGTTTGATCACATTGAGGACAGGTAAGACCTTAGAGCAACCATGAGCATGGTCATGGTCAAATATACTAAACGGTGATGCATAAGTTAAATGAGAACTTTGCTGGATTTTACAAGCATTTGGGTCACAGGATATGAACTGCAAAGTACTTTGTAAGATGCATGGCACAGTGATGTTAATCTGACACTGATCCAATTCATCTCAGCCACATTGAGATGTTTATTTAACAGACAGGAAGTGCAGTTTGTCACATTCAAATGAATCGTAAATATCAGATCCGCTGAGTCAGAAACTGCAAGAGAGAGATTTTCACTTTTTCACAGCAATTGCATGGAAGAACCATTTTCAATTCCCCAAAGAACATTTAGGGAACAGTTTTTAAAAGAAACATTATTTTCTTAACAGAAGGGATATTTCAATCATCTAAAGAACCCTTTTCCACTATAAAGAACCTTTTGTTCAGTGGAACGTTCCATGGACTTTAAAAGTTCTTCTTGGAACCATTAAAGTGCCTTTTTTTATGACTGTAAATTTCACAATTCAAAATACAACTGGAACATTGCAACAGTTGGTGGAATGTCATTTAATGTAATTGTGTTGCTTAAGCAAGCCTCTTCGGAGGTTATAAGACAAAAATCTAGATTCACATTGACAGTAATTAAAATTCTGTAGGTAGCCGTATCTCAAAAACAGTCCACCTTATTGTGTTAATAGCATGTTTGCTTGTTCTGCTTTGCAAACAGGTGTACAGACAAATTATGTCTTGCTACAGATTTCTATCATAGTTCCCAGCTGAGCAGATTCTTGAGCGTCTATAAGCGATTTGCATGTTAGCTCTGGCTCTGTGCCACTAATGTCAAGATTTTAGAGCTAACACTAGCTGTGCAGGTGCCTGTAGACACTAAATGTAGCTTTGTGGATCAGTAGGTAACCAGGCACGAGACCTGTCTGTTTGTCGGCTGTCACCTTGAGCTGGAGCATTACACCTGTCAGTATTGCTTTGCATCAATCACTGATACTCCATGAGCACGAGTTTAACCAAAACGCATGCAGCCAGCTGTTCGCTATCCAATTATAAACACCTTCAGGATGATACAAGATGACCCTGTCAGGGATAATGATCCAACTATTCCTTTAAATTCACTTTGTGTGCATAAAGAAAGTGTTTTAGTGATGGCTTGAGCCTGTGTCGATAATGTTGTTGAAGTCATTTGTTTTTACTGTGTCTGAGGTCAAAGTTCACAAGCATGACTCCAGCATGCCTCAGCCTGTCTCAGCTGGTTGCTCTGTTTTCATTGTCACTGTCAAGTGTTTAGAGATTATTTGTAATTTATATTTGCTTCATCTGAAGAGATATGTTAATATATACTATACAGTACCCATATTTACTAAGTTTGGGGACACTGAGATTTATCATATTACAAAATCAAATAAATACTGTTCTTTTCATCCAAGAATCTTGAAAGAAATATATCACAGTTTCCACACAAAGAAGCAGCACAATCGTATTCAACATTGAAATTAATAAGAAATGTTTCTTGAGCTACATACTAGATTCTGAAGAATCGTGTCGTTTGACACTGAAGACTCAAGTAATGGCTGCTGAAAATTCAGCTTTGCCATCACAGAAATAAATTGCATTTTAAAGTATATTAAGATAGAAAAAAGTTATTTGTAATAATATTTTACTGTAACTCTTAAATGTAGCCTTGAGTAAGCATAGGTGACTTCTTTCAAAGACATTTAAAATAATCTTACCAACCCTAAATGTTATAATGGCTGTTTATGTGTACATATTTGTGTGTGTCACTCACACAACTTGCAAATGGGAGTGTGTGATTGAGACAAGTCTCTAAGCAGGATTATAGAGGTTGACATAGACACGTCCGACTCTTTTGTCAGCTAAAAGAACAGCAGAGTTCACCCTCACAGCATCTGCACACGTGGGAGCTGATGTCTGCTGGCACAGGCCTTTGTGTCCACTCGCCATCCCATAAGTCTTCTGTCTACACTTATTGTGTCTCTCTGCCAATCAGCATCAAGGCTAGTCAGTCTGCTCTTCTGCTATTTGCTGAGTGATGGCAGCCATTGTATTATTGAACTCTTGGTGTCTTACAAAACCCTGCTCTCTATTGCTGGACAAAGGGCAAACATGGGACAGATGTTATGCTGAAAATACCCCTGCTAAAAACACAGACATACACCACACACACACGTTTGTTTTTGTGAAAAGTGGGGACATACCATAGGCGTAATAGTTTTATACTGTACAAACTGTATATTCTATGGCCCTACACCAGCCCTAACCCTAACCCTAACAGGAAACTTTGTGCTTTTTTACTTTCTCAAAAAAACTCATTCTGTATGATTTATAAGCATTTTGATGGGGACATGGGGACATGGGTTATGTCCTCATAAATCACCCTCTCCTTGTAATACCTGTGTCATACCCATGTCATTATACAGAGTTGTGTCCTGATATGTCACAAAAACAAGAACACAAACACACACACACAGGAAAGTTAATTAAAATTCTCTACTCCCTGTTTAAAGGACAATTTTACACTCCTTTGTGAGATGTTGACCAAAGCGCTTGAATGCCAATTTATTTTATTTTTTTTCAGTTCCCACTTGGAAGTTTAGACCCATATAGCTGGAATTGCTTCTATGGCAACAAGTTTGCCATAAGATTATTTTGGGCTGTGACAGCATTGCCTCTTTGTGTATGTGGAGTTTTGTGTGTCTCCTCCTCACAAATAATATTCCACGTTTTAACAATCTTTATCCACCATGAATATCATCATGAATGGATATCAAATACTGACTTACCGTGAAGTGGGACGATTTAATAGAACCCTTCAGAGTACTGAAGTGTGCTCTGAATCTTCCCAACACTCGTGAATTACCCTCTTCTTAAGACTGAAAGCATTTGACAAGCAGCTCTGCTTCTGTGAGGCCCACCAACGTGGTTCCCTGTGGCCCAGAATTCTCAGCTCATTTAGCTGAACTGCTTGAAATTAAGCATGTTGGAGAAGTTTGAATCATAATAAAAGACATAAAACTTTCCACGACATCCCTGTAACCATCTGTAAAATATGCTTGCTCGCACCAAAATGCTGTAGCATCTAATTATGATACAGTCTGTGATATGACAGTATATAAATATTCCTACATTTTTAAAACCACTTGCTGTATTTGTAATGCAGTTCAAGAAAGTGATGGGAAAATGGAGTATCCTCACCAGCTCCACTGTAAATGACGCATCTCATGGCCATTCAGTGAGAGCGAGAAAGAGGAGGGGTTGAGTATGACAGAGGGACAGGAGGGTGGGAGTATACAGCAGCTCACGCTCTGTGAGAAGAGCGTGTGTGAGATCAGCCACAGCCATTAAGACAGACATGTTGATGCTAACACGAGAGAGCCATGGAGCCTCACCAGTCTGCGAGTAAGTGTTTGCTAATTGCACACACACACGCGTACACACACAGGGTTTTCATATAAGCGTAAATGAGTGTGTGTGTGGGGGGGGGGGGTTGTCAGTGTGTGTGTGTGTATAGTGGCTAACACTAGCTTCAATGCTGGACTGACCAGATTCTGCTTTGCATGGAAAACACACTTGTTTCTAGGGAGGACATGCATGCTGGTGATGTGCAAATGGTGCATGTTCTCAATTCTAAACAGATATGCATCAAAAACAGGCTATAAGTATATATTTCTAAATATTGTCGTCTTTTAAGACTTTTATGTTTATATTAATGTGACACAGAGGACATCTTGTTACATTGCCTTATTTCAGTGCACCAAAATATTTTGAGTGACTGCATGCATTTGCTATTTTATTAAAGTGTGTTTTCTCTTCATTTTGTTTGTGATCGTGCAAATAGCACTTGTGTTTGTCACAGTAAGCATAAACCCTTGAGTGCTTCAATGCATTGCTGTCACCTGCAGGTGAGTTGTTGTGTGATGTCACTTCTTCCACATCAGCACTCTGATTTGTTTTGGTCAGACCTCCATTGGAAATGTCACATGACTATGAAGGAATGCCCCCATCCTCTTAGTCACATTAAAAGCTGTCTACATGCTCAGATAGTCCTAGCACTCAGTGTTCTTGTATGGGTTGAATAGAGTGTGACAGACGGACCTGGCATGGGTCATTGCACACTCAGACCTAATAAAAAGCCTTTTGTCCTGTATTGTCTTTGTAAACGTCAGCTGGCAGGCTTGCTGTATAGGAATGACACTAGGTCAAGGAATGTTTGCTTTTTATGTGAACTGTTCCTCCTATTCCACACAGAAGAAAACTTATAACAAAAATTCATTTCTATATCCATATCTTCTAGGTTCCTGAAATAAAAATCCCATTTATTGTCTCCATAGGGAAATCGTTTTTTAGCGATAACCTATTAACCTCTAAAGACAGACCATGTTTTGGTAAAACCGTGTTTCATATCAACAATTTCCAACTTATTTTTCTAAAAAAATAATTTTTAACTGCAGCAATTGCTTTAGCAAATACTTTTTCCACTATGGGAAAATAAATGGGAATAAGGACACTAAAAAAGTTGAAAGACAGTTTGCACTCTATAGGAAAGCAAATGTCCAACCAATCAAAACTCTTAACTACTGTGAAGTGATACAAACTATTTGATATACAAAGGTTGTTAAAATAGTTTATTTCACTCTTTGTTTAGAATATGATAGTTTTTAAGTAATGTAATAATTTTTTTTTTTTTGAATGAATGACTGAAAATTTCTAAGACTGGGTCTAGAATAGGTAAAAATAAAATAAGATATCATTCTGTTTTAAAAAGTTTTCTTTTTTTTGTTATAAAAGCCAAATGTGACTTTGTGCAACTTGGGTTTGAGTCCTTATGGTCCTTTGCCAAGCTTGTTCCTCTCTCTTATTGCCTCCTGTCTCCTCTTACACTGTTCTATTGAATGCCAGCAAAAAAATAAAGAAATTGACAGACTGACTGATTGTATTTCAGGGTGAGGAAGCTGAAGGAGACACTCGGGACAGTGCAGCAGCTGGATAAGAACATGATTAATCTCCGTACCTGGCTTTCCGGCGTCGAGGGTGAGCTGGCCAAACCCATCATCTACAGCATCTGCCACAGTGATGAGATACAGCGCAAACTAGCAGAGCATCAGGTAATCTGTGCATTTAATAACAAAACCACAGTAACTATACCTAACATGCTTCAAGTACTTATTTTATGCCTTCAAAAAGCACAATGTGTTATGCAGAAGATTTATCTAAGCACCAGTACTTTATGCAGAGAGTATAGGTAAACAGGGCCACTAAAGCCTATTAATGTTTACATGTTTAAGTGTATATTCCTCCTTTGTTGTATTATTTTGATGTCTTGGCGATGTCATCTTTCTTAGACGAGTTTTTTGGTATATGTTAGTCTTGGGTCCACTTGCACCAAGAATGCTCAAACTCTTTAAGGCAGGATGGATTTTGAAATTGCATCCAACAATATTGCTCTTCTGTATTGTTATTGTTATAATTTTGGTGTGAACTTTCCCATTCTCATAGAATTAAAACGATTATTAGAACTTTATAGTTATTGTCCTTGTTGTGAATGGTCCTTTAGAGTGTGATTTTGTTGGTCTCCACTAGGACTTGCAGAGAGACATCGAACAGCACACAGATGGTGTGGCATCTGTTCTGACGCTGTGTGATGTTTTGCTGCATGATGGGGACGCTTGTAGCAGCGATGGAGAGGACGACTCCATTCAGCAGACCACTTTCAGCCTGGACCGCCGCTGGAGGAACATATGTGCCATGTCTATGGAGAGGAGAATGAGGTCAATACAAACACCCAAATCAGCATGTTTGGCTGCATCAATGTTACTAATTAGTTTTTTTTCTCTGACCAATGTATTCTATACTGTCCCCTGCAGGATTGAGGAGACATGGCGTCTGTGGTGCAAGATCCTGGAAGACTATTCACGCTTTGAAGAGTGGCTGAGCACGGCAGAATGTACAGCAGTCAACCCTGCCACCAAAGATGTACCTTACACCTGTGCTAAAGAGGAACTCAAAAAGTTTGAGGTTTAGATCTTTTTAAGGATTTTTTCACAAATAGTAGCTCTTTCATTATCTCAGTAATAGCATAAAAGAACAATTTTTGGTTCCTCGAAGAACCTTTCAGTGAACCATTCTTAAAATAACTTTTTTTTTTCTTAGTGAAACAAAAATAACATTTTAATATTCAACTATAAAACTTTTCAACTATACAGAACCTTTAATGCAATATAAATGTTCTGTAGGTGTTTATGATTCTTAATTGAACCACAGATGCCAGAGTGACTTTTACATTTGGAAGACACTTTTATCCAAAGCTGCATTCAGGCTATACATTTTTTTTTACCATGTGTGTTCCCTGGGAATCGAACCCACAACCTTTTGCGCTGCTAACACAATGCTCTACTTTTTTTAAACTTGCACACACGCAGGCGTTCCAGCGCCAGGTTCATGAGCGCCAGACACAGCTGGAACTGGTGAACAAACAATACCGACGTCTGGCACGAGAGAACCGGACAGATGGTGCCAGTAAGCTAAAGCTGATGGTGCATGAGGGAAACCAACGCTGGGATACGCTACAGAAGAGAGTGGCCGCTGTTCTCCGCAGGTTAAAGGTCAGACTTGGTTCATAATATTGTTCAGAAGTCAGTAATATATATATATATATATATATATATATATATATATATATATATCAAAGTTTTGAACAGTACTTTTTAATATATATATATTATATAAAGGTACCATTTCCAAACCAGTCAGTATTTGAAAAATGTACATATATATATATATATATATATATATATATATATATATATATATATATATATATATAAATTTTTCAAATACTGTATAAATTTTTCAAATACTGACTGGTTTGGAAATGGTACCTAGTAAACCTAAAAACCTGTGAAAATTTTCAAATTAATTGCATATCTGACCTTCAGTTCTTCGTTTCCATGATAACAAAGTATACTTTTTAGGGGCAAAACTCAATTTTCTGAAATGTAACAGAACTGTAAATGCTTTTCCTCTGTGCAGCACTTCACATCCCAGCGTGAAGACTTTGAAGGAACAAGGGAGGGGATTCTGGTCTGGCTGACTGAAATGGACCTTCAGCTCACCAATGTGGAGCATTTTTCAGAAAGTGATATCCATGAAAAGATGCGTCAACTAAACGTCAGTACACTGATTTTATGTTAAAAAAAATTCTGTTATTACTATTAAAGGGTTAGACCGTTAAATGAGTCTGGTCACACAGTGAAAAATAATTTATTATTTGATTCCTGCAGGCATTTCAGCAGGAGATCACTCTAAACACCAATAAGATTGATGCTCTGATCGTATTTGGAGAGAACCTGATCCAGAAGAGTGCTCCACTGGACGCTGTACTCATCGAAGATGAACTAGAGGAGCTGCACTCTTACTGCCAGGAAGTGTTTGGCAGAGTCGCCCGATTCCACCACCGTCTTATCAGCAGACGCCCGGTCAGTTTGAAAATACTCATCTCACAAACTCTGAACAATACACTCTTGATTGATTACTAACTTTTACCCTTCCCACTCTTTTCTTTTCATAGGTGCTTGAGGAGGACCGAGAGTTCTCAGACAGAGACACAGATCCAGAGGACTCGGCTGATTTCAGTGGGGTGTGGGAGAGAGAAAGAGAGGAGGAAGAGGAGGCTGCTCTGAGCTCTGATGTTCCTCTGACAGTACGTCAGGCCGTATCTCAGCTGTTACACCCTGCTCTGGAGCGCTCCGGGCGTGAGACGCCTGTCAGTGTGGATTCAATCCCACTGGAGTGGGACCACACAGTCGATGTGGGAGGATCTTCATCTCCAGAGGATGATGAGGAGTTGATGTTCTACAGTGCCCTATCAGGTATCTCTTCACAGACTGGTCTCTACTGCTCTATTAAAGTATATCTAGAGCTCTAGAGCTCTTTATCTGTCATCTGCTGCACTTTTAGGTAAATGTAGATCTATTAGTCTTTATAGATGCACTACTAATCTGTAATAGTGTATCTAGATCTATCTATCTATTATATGAGTCATTCTACAATTTAGGGTGCATTTCATGTCCTTTAATAATTTTTTTTTTCACATATTTTTAAGAAAATGTAAATATTTTATTGCTTAAAATTGCCTCAATGTCCCTTAAATTATGTTTTTTGCAATGTCTGTTATTGTGCGATTGGGCTTTGAGTTCAAAATAATGAATGAAAAAATAAGGTACAATGTATCTATATTAAATATCTTTCTCAAATCTAAATTATTCAGCAAAAAAAAAAAAAGTTTTTTAAATTTTGGATTTCATTTTCTTTGAATTAAGAAAATATTTTTCTACTTAGGTTTTGTTAGCTTTTGCCTCCATCGACTTGCTAGTAAATTTAACAAACAATTACAAAGAAATTGCAAATAACACATTGGATTAACTATGGCATTTTGAAGTATAGAAAAACTGTATAACTAATTTTCTGTATAACTAATAATATTTATTTACAACTTTTGTTTAATTTGCAGTTTTTTACATTGTTTTATTAAAATGGTGTAATAATAATTAAGCTTCCCAACTAGTTATATATAAAGAAATATATAAAGAAACCAATAGTCGTTTTGTTAATAAAGCATATTGGGTAGTACTTTATAATAAGGTTCCATTTGTTTACTCTATTTAATGCATTAACTAACAATGAGCAATATATTTGTTACAGTATTTATTAATCTTTGTTGACATTAGTTAATACAAATACAGCAGTTCATTATTAGTCCATGTTAGCTCAGGTCCATTAAGTAACAATAATAGATATAACTTGATTTTAATAATAAATGAAGATCTTGTTGCTGTGAAATGTACCACTAATTATACAATGATCCATATATCTTACTGTTGTCTGCCGCTTTTTATACTGTATATTGACATCTATCTATTTGACACTCTAGTTTATCTAGATCTCTCTGTCTGATATTTGACTCTTCATTAGTCTAGATGTCTGTTATCTGTCTGTTATAGTGTCTCTAGATCTCTGTCTGTCTGCTGCTCTTCTGTTGCAGATGTAGAAGTCACTGAGAGCTCTCAGTTATTTTTTAAAGCTACATCTAAAGCTCTGAAGGCTGTGTCCGGTAGGCATCAGCCTGCTGCATGCTGTCAGTGCTCTCACTGCACATTACATGGGTGCTTAAGCATATGTGACGTTTCCTTCCTTAATCTGGAAATATAATAGACAGTTTTTGCTTTGTGCTCACTGCCTGGCTGGATAACAACTTTGTCTCTCTAGCAGCTGCCCATGTTCTTGAAATCCCATGATGCTTGTTTTTATGTTTGCCAAAAACCTTCCTCTGCATGTGTTGCAGTACAGATGTTTTTCATAATGCATGTCAGTTTTGCCACCATATGCATCTTTATTCTATTTTTGTTTCTGTAGCATGCTGTGATGACTTTTTGCATGCTTGTTTTGATTGGTATTAGGAGTTAAAACATCTTGCTCTGTCTCTCGCATAGGAGGAAGGTCAGTGGTGGAGACATGGCACTCTCCTGATGCCCCAGACAGGCAGCGAGCGAACAGAGAGATTATAAGCAGTCTCACATCCTCACCCTTTGACAACAGTGCTCAGTATCACCCACAGGCCTATGTGAGTCCTCACACATGCATCACACTCACTAAACACACTTTAACCTTGGCACACACATATAAATACATTTTGTGTACCATTTCCTCTCTCTCATCCTTCAGGATAAACTCATGTTTGAGTGTGCTGGCAGTATAGACAGTATAAAGCGAGTGAAACTGATTCTGAGCGAGGAAGAACAACTGGATGATCAGGGTTTGACGGTCCTCTCCGTCGCAGAAAAGACGGGTACTGCTATATTATGTACACAGACTTTTACAGACATATTCATTCATCAGTTGAGTTTCAGTGACATCTGACCTTTGCCCTTCGGATCTGTGGCCTCAGGTGTGATTGAGCGATGGGAGCTCCTGGAAGTACAGTCGTGCAGCGTGCCGCAGGATCTTCAGCAGTGGCACAAACTCAACTCTGACCTCTCTGATGTCATGGCATGGCTGAACGCTGTGATGCCTGAGCTAGACAAACTTCAAACTGTACAGCCAAAAATCACCATCAGAGACATGGAGAGCAGTATCCACAAACTAAAGGTACTGAGAGAGAGATTTAGAGAGTGATAGAATCAGACAAACAGAAACGAATAAGTAATAAAACAGTAAGCCACTTGAGAGAGTGCATGTATGTAATATATACACTTTTATTCTTGGACAAGAATCCTGAAAAAAATGTATTGTTGTTTCCACAGAAAATATTAAGCAGCACAACTGTTTTCAACATGATTCTTGAGCAGCAAATTAGCATTAGATTTCTGAAGGCTCATGTAACAGTAATGATGCTGAGCATTCAGTTTTGCCATCATAGGAATAATTACATTATAAAATATATTAAAATAATTTTTTTATTGTAATATTTTTTCACAATATTATTTTTACTGCATTATTAGTCAAATAAATGCAGCTTTGCTGAGTTTAAGAGACTTCTTTCAAAAACATTAACACATTTTACAGTATATTATTTATGCATATACTGTATAGATTAATTGTGCCATTTTGTTCTTTCATAAGGACACGCAGAGGACTTTTAACGGCTACAAATCAGTGATGATTGGTGTTAATCTCAGTGGGCGGGGCTTCCAGCACGGCGACAGCACTGAACTACGAGAACTGCGTGAGAATCTGCAGTCAGCCAATCAGAAATGGGCTCAGGCCTGTGTGGCCCTGGACAGCTGGGAACACCGACTGCATCAAGCACTCATGGAGTGTCAGGTGAGGAAAAACATGCATGAAAAGTGACAATGAAAACAGAGTTCAGATAACAGCAAAATACCATGAGTGTTGTTTTGTTTCGTTGTGCAACTGCAACACAACATGTGTTTAGTAAGCACATGTCAGGGCACTCACACCTTTGCACTTGTTACTTTTTTTTTTAAATGCTGGGTTCATGTTGTTCTTGAAGCCAGTAACTTCCTGTAGGGATTTTGTAAAGGTCCTGATATAGTGTAGCCTAAACCAAACACACAAGCACCATTTAATGAACAGAGACTCATCTGTGTATTCCGTTTTCATTCTTCACAGGAGTTTCATGAGACTCTTCACTCTCTGCTGCTGTGGTTAGCCAAAGCAGAGAGCCAGCGCTACATGGTCAACATCCATGACCGAAACACAGACCTCAACATCCTGCAAGAGCATCAACACTCACTTAAGGTATAACAGTGTGTCAACCACATCTAAACATGTCCCCACAAAAATAATGATATTTGATCAATAAATTATTAAATGTGGGACAAAATTTCTAAATTCATAACTTTATTATATGGGTTAAATTTATGTATTTTTTTAACTGTTAAGTTAAAGTAGTTTTTTTGTGCATAATAGGCTGTTCAGCAGGACTTACAATCTCGTGAGAGAGAGGTGTTCTGCCTGCAGGAGATCTCCTCACAGATCCTGTTACAGGACCACGGAGAAGACACCCTGGAGGCCAAAGAGAAGGTTCACGTCATCAGCAACAAGTTACGACTGCTGATCAGACAAATCGCTCACGACCTGGACACACTGCAAAGCAGATTGGTAAGTTTGATTCAGTCTCACATACACAAGCGAAAACTTTCTCTGCAGGGCAGGCTGGTTTCACCTTCGGTTGTGCTCTGTCACAGGACTCTTCAGGTCCGAATGTGGGCAGGACAGCACCAACACAACACCAGGTACAGAAGCACTCTCTCCATTAACACCCTGTTCAGACTGGAAATGACAAGGATCTGACTTAGTTTCTGGTGAAATAAACTGCTGCTATTTACAGTCTACGTTTACTACTGTAATTGTAATTTTCTTATTATTGATATAGGACAGTTTTATTGTAAATTGAATGCAGCCGTAGGTCATTGTAATTTTGTCTTCTAACAATGCTCTTGGGGAGTTTGGTTTTGAAAGTGACAGTAAATGAGTTTACTGGTCTGTTTTTATCATGGTTACAAGATGGTAAAAAACATTTTTAAAAAACATTTAAAAAAAATAACAGAGTTATTTTTGGTCACACTTTATTTTAAGGTCCAATTCTCACAATTAACTAACCATTAACCATGATTTCTGCCTCAATTAACTTCTAATTTGCTGCTTATTAATAGTTTATAAGGTAGTTGTTAAGTTTAGGGTATTGGGTAGGATTATGGATGCCATGCATTATACGTACTGTATAAGCATTAATAAACAGCCAATATGTTAATAATAGGCATGCTAATAAGCAACTAGTTATTAGTGAGAATTGGACCCTATACTAAAGTGTTACCTTATTTTTCTTCTCTCTAGGAAGCCGCAGGAGTTCACGCTGTTACCCAGGGGAGTGTCAGGTACACGTTGATCTATATGTATATATGTTCTAATGCTTAAACAGTTATTTTGCTTAATGTTTTTGTGTGCAAACCACTTCAGGCTTCGCTGATGAATAAAAAGTTGTAACAATACAAAAGCCTTAACTATCACTTTTGATCAGACGCATCCCTGTTGAAAAAATGTTTATTTAAAAAAAAAAAAGACAAAATCCAAACTCTTGAGCAGTAGTGTAAAAAATCTACACTTTCTGTCTTTACTCCAGGGCTGGCAAGTCTAATTCGTCCCCAGCGAGACTGTTCCTATATCGTGTCCTACGAGCAGCTTTCCCCCTCCACATCCTCTTCCTGCTGCTGCTGGTTGTGGCGTGTCTGGTGCCTCTCTCAGAAGATGACTACAGCTGCACTCTCTCCAACAACTTTGCCCGATCCTTTTACCCCATGCTCCTCTATATCAACGGACCTCCACCCACATGAAAAGGAACACACGTACCCTTCACTAACACACGGCTACAGCTGAATCAGTAGAGGAAATGGGATGTAGTCCAAGCCTCCTGGTTAACTCTCCTGTAGCCGATCCTGTAGCTGTTTGATCTGACTGAAAGCCCTTGGGTTTGAGATTTCTAAAGATTTTCCTGCAACAATCAAATCTTGTTTCTGGATCTGAAGTCTGTTACAGAGGTTTGAACCTTATCTTCAGGAACAACAGAATGACAAGGGTTCCTCATCAAAGGTGCACTAGTTTCCTAACTGTATAGTATGTAGCAGCACATCCACTGAAACGTTGAAATACTCCACACAAATGTATTTATTTTTTAAATATGAACATAACTGAATCTATAGCTCACTCATAGGCTTTGAGTGAGCCTATATTTCTTTACTTGAAGCCCTGTTTATACAGTATGTCTGAGTGATGGGGCTTGCTTAAATATCAATGTTCACACAGTCTTATTTCTAGCTGTCAAACTAAAATGACTTGCAATGATGAATATATTTTAATTGTAGCTCTCTTAGCTGCCATTTCTTGGTCAAAGCCATGGAGGAGAGACAGAGAGGCATCAGGGTGTGTGCAGATGGAATTGTTTTGTTTAATTTATTGAGTGTTGTTTTTGTGTGTGTAAATATTGTTAAACTACTGAAATGATTTAATTATGATTGGTAAATGAACTCAGTGGAGATATAAATTATATCTGATTATGTTTTATAGATTATAGCTAGATTTTTTCTGGCAGGAAAGTCTATTGTCCAGTTGCATTTTTTTGCTGAATGGTTAAGGCGTCCCATAGAAACACATTTCAAAATTGTCCACAAGATTGTATGTGGCTTTTTTTTTTTTTACCTAGTGAAAGTCAGTTGTGATGTTGATATTTTAAGAAGCCATTATTCACTCTTTCACTCATTCTAACTGCCAAGTGTCAAAGTGTTTTATAATTCATTACGGTTACTAAAAGAGTGCTGGTCATCCTGTTTTGTTTTGTTTTTTCACAATTTGAATTGAATTGTAATAGTATGGATTACATTATGGGTTAACTAAAATAGACTATGAAATAAATATCTGTTAACCCTTTCGAGTCGATTAACGCATATATGCGTTTTGAGTCATTTTCACCTGATAACCCCGAAAAGAACTTAAATTACACTCTCAGTTTTAATCGTACAGATAAGAGCAATACATCAATCGAATCTGTAAAGGGTCTAGTTTTTTTTGGATACAGACATAATAACAAAAAACCTTTGTGCACTTATAAAATAAAGATAACAAACAAGGTGCGCTGTCTACAGTCTTTGTCTCCGCTGATCGTCATGTACAAACATTTCATTAAAATGAACTGTAACTCCGTGAATACTCAACGAAGAGACATGAGAGAGATATCTATAGAAAGCCTGGAATGTCTACTTTTAAACTAAACAAGTGCTGCCGAAAACAAATATTCTGAGATAAAGTAATCCATATGAAAACAACGCGATGTCTGTTTTTCATATCTCGCTCATTATATTTAATGTGACCACGCCCCCGCGCTTAACGCGCTATTCAGATTCAAACTGAAGCGCGCGGCTTGAATACGCCCACACAGAAGAAAAGACAGCCAGACTGTTCTTCAAGTTTTTATTTTATTTTACTGTTTGCTTCGCGATGAGAGGACTAAGACATAATTCACCCCAAAAAGATGTGATGTGGTTGAGGATTTGGGAAATGGATTTCCTCAGAAAAAAGAATGAAGCACTTTATTCAGCAGAGATCATAAACATGAGTAAGTCTCTTTTTATTTATTTGTACTAGTTTTCACATAACGTGTAAACATTTTACTAGTTAGACTTTTTCCAAATACTTTTTCCAAACTATAATTCCTGACTAAATGTATAATCAAGTGAAACATTATGGAGTTTCAATAACAATATACAATACTATACCATTCAAAAGCTTGATGTAAATAATATAAATGTGACAAATAGAGATAACTCTAACAAATGTAAAAACAATGCAGTTCTTTCGATTTATTCCCCCTAAAAAAAACTGAAAAATATTATCAGCTCTTTTCAACATTAATAATAATAATAATAATAATAATGATGATAATAAATGGGGTTTATTTGGTAGAAAATAAGATTGTTAAAAGGATTTCTGAAGGATTGTGTGACTAGAGAAAGGATGCCAAAAAAAAATGAAAGTCAGCTTTGATTTATCCTAATAAACTGTTTAACTGCTCCCCCAAGTGGATATTAAATTATGTTGTGGGATAATTAAATATATTCTTAATAAACTACAAACATAAAATTATATACTTTTATTTTGTTCTCACATTCTTTCTTGTAAGTCCTCCCTCAGTGGCACAGTTGAATGGGAGGCTCATTATGCAGCTCATTATGCAGGCCTTTGTCTTCTCAGGTGTAAATCACAATGATATTCATGATAGTTGACGCCTACTCGCATATGACTTTTACCAACAAAAAGTGTCTTAGAAAATTTAAATCAATATATTGTTTTCTGTGAGTGAGTAAACAAGATGATTTTCACATCATTCAGAAAGAAAAATTCTAGGCTACAAGCTCCAATTCACAACTTTTCCGGCAACCAATGTTATGTATGTGTTTTATTGCCTTATTCAAGTGATTTAACATTTTTAGTTTTTCACTAACCATGCATAACATTTTTTTTCTCAAAAATACAATCATGTACATGCATGCATTTCACATATTATTATAGCCCAGTTTGTGCTGATTACAGTGATATTAGACTTTACCCATTTAGATATTTATAAGAAACTGAAAAAAGCACAAATGTCAGGGCATGACAAAACTTCTCAAGGCCCCAAAAATACCCTTAGACTCCAGAGGGTTAATAACTTTAAAAAACATTCACTTTATTATGAATTTATTTTACAACAAACCTTGCTCTGTCAGTGTCAAACAATGGTTGAAGAGAATATAAAGTTAGATATGTTTTGTTTTGAAGTCAATTTTACTAAAGAAATAAACATGTACAACAGAAATAAACATGTACAAATATGCAAGCATTTACTCCTTTAATTCCCACATATTTATTTTGCAACTGTATACAATAAAAATGAATTTAGTTTTGCTACTGAAGTGTGCAATTTATTTTCAGTTACCTCAGTTTAATTAGCGTATTTTTCGGACTATAAGTTGCACCTGAGTATAAGTCGCATCAGTCCAAAAATTAGTCATGATGAGGAAAAAAACATATAAGTCACACTGGACTATAAGTCGCATTTATTTAGAACCGAGAACCAATAAAAAAAAAAACGAGAATCAAGAGAAAACATTACCCTCTCCAGCCATGAGAGGGCGCTCTATGCTGCTCAGTGGTAGACTACAGGAGCACATTTGAGCATCATAGAGCGCCCTCTCATGGCTGGAGAGGGTAATGTTCTCTATTGGTTCATTTCTCTTGGTTCATGTCAAATTAATTTTGATAAATAAGTCTCACCTGACTATAAGTTGCAGGACCAGCCAAACTATGAAAAAAAAAGTGTGACTTATAGTCCGGATAATATGGTAGATAACTAGTAGTTGGTTAATTCCACAAAAACTGTAAACACAGTAGAGCGATTAAAAAGCTAATCTGAGCATAACAGCTTGAGTTTAAGACTGTTTGTCCAAACAATGGAAGATGAGGGAGTGTTTGGGGAAATTATTTGAAAATGACTTTCATGCTGTGTTCTAAACAAGATAACCCCACCTCTGAAGGGCACTTCAGAAAGAAGAATTTCAAAGGGTACAACTGACACTGTGCTCCCAATATTTTTTTGCACAGTTTTAATTATGTGACTACGACGCCTCCTTAATTTGCTCGGCAAGATGACGCAGAAGTGCACACCCTTCCTAGCACTCACTCACTCAGGTAAGCCCTTCAAAGGGATAAGAACATTGGGACTAGCACACAGAAGGACAGAACACAGCATTGTAATACTGTTTGGTGACGTGTGTAGAAATTATACACCTAGCTTTAATTCCTGCAAATACCTGCTTCTTAGGACACTTCAGGTTTTACCCAAGGAATTGTGTCAGGATGCAGCATTACTTGTAGCAAGAAAATTCAACTGCATCTGCAATTACACATTACAAAGTCGTATTTTCAGAATGATCCACTTATCACGTTGATTGTACGTATAAGCCAGGCTTTAAGAAAACATCTGAAAGAGGCGTCAACACTCACAGATGTTTTAGAAAGTGTTACATTTACTGTCAATGACAAGTACTTTATAAACCACAAAAAGCACCACAGGACAGCAAATAACAGCACTCCAACATCTTACAAATACAAAGACACAAGAATACAAAATGCATAACTATTAGAAGTGTGCATTTCATTTCGTTTGGGCAGAGAAACAGAGAAACAGTCATGTTGAGTCAAAGGTTTTCAGACATCTTGGATGGCAAACGAAATATTTCAATGTGCAGTATGTAATTTCGACAATCTGTTTGAATGGCTCAAACATAACACTGGCTAATACAATGGTGCGATTTAGGGGTGGTGCTAGCTTTTGCTGAGAAATGGCAGATGGGAGAGTGTTTGAAAGGAATCCATTTGTGATTTTCTTGAATACTGAACACATGATTGGTTTGAATGAGGTGGATTCCTCTTCGGGTTGACATTACGTCATAACAGTTCAAACTGCATTGTGTTGAAGCAGGACTGAGCGCCATTTGAAAGCCCTGTTTGGTTCAGTTTATCGCTGGTCATCTGAAGTTCTTTTTCTCAGGTCTGGTTTGTATCCCCTGAGACCCTACATAGGATACGCGGCATGGAAATTGGATTCAAATCCAATGCTGCATCCAGGGAGCTTTTTAGCCCACAAAAGGGATACCCACTGTCAGTCTGTGTCCATGTTCACTCGATGCAGACTACCATGTAATGTCTTATCCACTGTCTCTTCAGCTCTAGAGAGACACACACAATATGTGTTATCTTAGATTCAAAAACCTCTGTTAAAAGTGTCATTTAAAAAAATATATAATGATTCATTTGACTGCTTAGTTTGTAAAACAAGGACTAAATTTGAAAGCCTGGGTTCGGTAAGAGTTTTGTTTGGTTTTTTTTTTGTTTTAGTTTTTTTAAGTTTCACTTTTAAAAGGCTGCAGTTATTTGATCAAAATTACAGTAAAACCAGTAATAGTGTGAAATAGTGTTACAATTTAAAATAACGTTTTTTATTTTACTATATTTCAAAATGTAATTTATTCCTGTGGTGGCAAAGCTGAATTTTCAGCATCATTAATCCAGCGTTTAGTGTCACATGATCCTTTAGAAATCATTCTAATATGCTGATTTGCTGCTCTTTCTTATTATTATAAGTGTTGAAAATTGATGTGCCGCTTAATATTTTGCGTAAACCATGTTAGATTTTTTTCAGGATTTGTTGATGAAGAGAAAGTTTAAAAAACAGCATTTATCTGAAATAGAAATCTTTTTTAACAGTAAACTGTTTTGCAACAAAACCAAAGTATCTGCTGTCACTTTTTTTACTGACCCCACCGTTTGAATGGCAACCAGTTAAATAAACTCTTAATTATCATTTAGTTATCTAGTAGTCACCTTTTGATAAACTTGTGGGTGGATTTTACACAGAATATGGTTTCTGTATTACCAAAAACAGCATAGTGTGCATGTATCCACTCACTGTGGACTGTGCCGGGACTCCTGGTCGCTCTGTCTGGATGTGTGGAGGGTCTCTGTGGTCTGTTGCGTGTCCGACTGAAGAGAGGCTTCTGTGTGAGGTGCCAGCATCCGGCTGCTCTGGGACGTGTTGGCATCTAGCATCTCTAGCAGGAGATCATACAGCAGCACCACGTTTTTTCTCTTCATGGTTGACAGATGCTCAATGCCTTTGTTGCTACAGACAACAAACAAAGAGAACAGTGAACCAGTGACAGATTAGGGGAAAATCAAAACATAAAATGCTATGAATGTCTAGAATATGCTGTGCTACCTGAGGTGTCGAATGTGTGAGAGCAGCATCAGCAGATGGGCGAGCCGGATGGACTGCTGCTGTGAGGACAAGCCAGTTCTGGAGATGCTCCAAACTAGAGCGTCAGTCACAGAGTCCAGCAGCCTCAGAACCTTCCCACGGCTCTCCACATCTTCAGGAGTCTGTGGCAAGCTTGAACAGTTATCTTTTAATAAGCACACAAAAGGAGTGAATCACAATATCTGATGCGGTTAAAGAGAAACCAGAACATTTTGTGACAATTTCACTCAACAAAGATTACCGTCTAGACACAAACTTTTCATAAAATCAGCGATCAGACTGCTGACCAGTCATGTAAATCAAAAGCTGCTGTTTTTGAACAATATGCTAAAATATAGTTAGCATGTTGTTATTATTAGCATGCCCTACAGTTACTGTACATAAATAAAAAACAAGAAACAAACTGCTTTTAACTCTCATCCAATAACGTACACACACACAATCAGAGTAGTGTCATACTGGAGTTGAGAAGGATCATGGCTTTGAGACAGACGTATTCCTCTCTCTGGAGCTTCAGTTCTCTGAATCTGGAGGTGGTGGCCAGCAGCATGTCAAAGATCTCCATGATGCCTTCAACACAATTCCCTTCCTCCCTAAAGTAAATTAGAGAGAAAGGAAGAGAGGGAATGGCACAGAGATAAAAGAGAAAAGGCCAGTCATTTAAGCCATACATTTCTTGTGACAAATCACTCTGGAGCCATATGTAGCAATAATAATAATTAATGAATTAATATAAAAACCTGGTAAAGAGAATACTAGCTAACATACGCAGCTTATTTTGAAAGAATACAGATGACCTTAAAGTTTCAGGTGAAAGACAAAGGACGTACACGCTGTCTCACATACTTTCTAACACACACACACACACACACACACTCAATCCTGTGTGAGAAATGAATTGTACAAACTAAGCTTGTGTTATGAGAACACACCAAGGTTTTTTAAGACACTAGAGATAATCACCAAGGAAGAGGAATATTCAGTTCCACACAAAATAATAAACAGGTATACACACACACACACACACACACATGCCAGCCATACATTCACAAAAGTGAACCAAATCAGATCATAACAAAAAAAGTTGTCATCTCTCCACAATCAATTATCTTAATTAATGTACTTCAAAATCTATGTTCACACGTGCCACACACTGCATGTACACACACACACACACACACAACAGAGGATTATCTGAAGGTCAATGAATAAATCAACAAAACGTCAGTGTTTTTCAAATGTTACCATCAAGCGAGATATGAGCCAATCTCTCCCACTTATGGAAGATGCCCTTCAGATTTCAAACAATTCTAATCTAAAGAATTATACACACTGACAGCACAACTATTTTATGTTTTATGATTATGACAGGAATAAAAACACTGATCTGATTTAACAAATTCAATAACACTCAATCAAACCACACTTGTAGGTGGTTTTAAATCAGAGTTTCAATTCAATTTCTGTTAATGGTGAGTTTGACCTGTTAAAATGTAAGCTTATTCCTCATCATTCACGTTTTTATATCATAGAGCCCATGACATAGCATAGAGAGACAAAACAAAAGGAGATGTATAAAAAAATTTCTTCCAATTTCCAGCATGCTATGCTGCTTCCAGTTGTTGTAGAAAAAAAGTAACTTGGCACTGTTGAATGCTAATTGATTACTAGCAAGCAAAGTAGGTAAGCCAGAAAATGACTGCTGGGTCTTTGCATGGGCACATTGAGGACAGTCATTAATAATGGTCAGAAAACGGCTCCTTCTACACACTCCAGAGGATGTTCTGTGACCAGTATTACTGACTGTGCTCAGATCTGTGTATTCCAGTGTCAGTGGGAGATGTTACCTGTTGAGTTTGAGGTCAGGTGAGAAGATGAGTTTCCCAGGATGATCCACAGATCTCCACATCAATCCCAACATAAGAATATCCAGCCAGCAGCATTCCAGCAGATGTACCTGATCTGACAAAGTCAGCTCCATAAAACCTGTAAGAGGAGTAACAAACTCACAAATGCCTGAACACACTCTGACACCGCTGCTGCCCTTCAAATACGAGATATAAGTGCACATACCCATACACTCACACAAAAATGATGCTTTTTGTCATTTTTGGAGCATGACAGCCCCTGCTCACCATTCACTTTCACTGAATGGAAAAGAGCAACATTCTGCTAAACTATGTTTTTTTTTATTCCACAGGAGACCGAAAATCATACAGGTTTGGAACAACCTTTTAGAAATGACAAGAAAACAACTTGGCATGAATAAAAATAGCAACTTAAAAAGCACTTTAAACTAAAGATTAAAAAAGCATATATATATATATATATATATATATATATATATATATATATATATATATATATATATATATTAAATGTCCATATGTGAAACATTTTGTCAAATGAAGATATATGTACGTATGTGAACATTTATATCAACTTAAAGGTAACATATATGGCAATATCGATATAATCTCGATATAGGGCACCATCATGTATTACATTTCCATATGGGAAAACTTACACATTGCTTTAAAGATGTAATAACTTACAAATTAAGAGAACATTTAAAATATTTATATGCGCACACACACCTGGTATCTTCTTTGCCCAGCTGATCATGAGCACCAGTTCCTTGTCAGCGAGGTTGGTTAGTGACATCATCATGCTGCCCTCAGTGTAAGGCTTCTTTATTGGCTCTCTCAGGTAAATCTGAGGAGGCTCCGCCTCCAGAATACAGTTGACCAACTGCTCAGGGGAGAGGCCTATGCCACGCCCCTCAGCTCTGTCCCCTGAAGGGAAGAAGTGATGAGTGGAATTGAGGGGAAATTCTAAATGATGCTGGGAACGCCGTCTGACCCCTAATGCCCCATCTGAGCTGTCTCTGATCTGGGGGCTGCGACGATGACGAGCACCACGATAACTGCAGCGTTCCCGCCTCACTCCTGTTCACACACACAATTACAAACACACATCAAAAGTACACACTCAGCACACAGTCTTTACTTTAAGGACAAATTCTCACTATTAATTGAATTTGTTGCTTATTATCATGCATATTACTAGCATTTTGGCTGTTTATTAGAACTTATAAAGCACATATTAATGCCTTATCCTGCATATTTTAGATCTCTTATTCCAACCCCATACCTAAACACATGACAAACAGTTACCTTACTAACTATTAATAAGCAGCCAACTAGGAGTTGATTAAGGCAGAAGTCCTAGTAAATAGTTAGTAAATATTGGTCCTCAAACTAATGTGTGACCAAAAATATATAAAAAATGACATATCTTTCACTCTATATAAAATAAGTGGTTACACACAGAAAAGGAAGAAGTTTCTGCCTACCACACTTCATCATGCCCACTTCATAGCACTTGCGGAGTCGACAGGCCTGGCAGCTCTTGCGTCGGCTCTTGTCAATGGTGCACTGATTGGTCGCTGGACAAATATAGTTATTGTGTCCTTAAGAAGATTGGGAGAAAAAAAATTATATTAAGCTCACAGCATTGGATCTGCAGTGAAGTGTTTGGTTAAATTCAGCTTTTTAATGTCATCTCATTCTATTGTCTAAGATCATTTTATTAGGGCTGTTAATTGATTCAAACATTTTTGCACTACACTGTAAAAAAAATGTTTTGGAAGAATATTGAACTATGTATTACAAGAAAATACTATTTCAATCTTTCTACTTCAAAATATCATTTAATTTAATGTTACTTGCTATTTCTTTATAATTGTTCATGGAATTTACTAACAATTTCTGATTGAAAATAGTTTCTACGCCATTTTTTTGTTGTCGTTGTTGTATAAACTCAATTTTGTATGTAATTAATATATTAATAATCAATGTTTGATATGGTACCTTTAGAATTGTTTTACACAGTATAATAAAACACAATACCACAATACCAATACCACAAAAAGTTCGAAATAAATTATTATTTTTTTAGCAAGGATGCATATATAATTTTATTAAAAAAGTGTTTAAATTTAGCAAATGTAATGTTTAATGTTACAAAAAGACTTCTATTTAAAATAAATGCTGTTCTTTTGAAATTGTATTTTTTAATCAAAGAATCATGGAAACAAATGTATGACAGTTTCCACAAAAATATTAAGCAGCACAACTGTTATCAAAATTGATAATACCAGGGGTGTCACATTATTTCTGAAGAATCACGTGACACTAAAGGCCTAGACACACAATTCTGCTTTTCCATTGTATAAATAAATTACATTTTAAAATATATTTCAAAAGAACTTTTTTTTCAGAAAATCACACTTTTTTAATGTCAAATTAAAAAGCTACAAGTAATTCCAAAACTTATGTGTCTATAGATTAAAAGGTCAAATTAATCTTGTTTATGGTTGAACAGAGAACTGGCCGTGACATACTCAAAGAAATCCACACACAGAACAAGTCCAGTATTGAAGGCAAAACTCAAAAAGGCAAACCCTTCCACTGATTAGCATGGCATTTCAGAAAACTTCTGAAGAGCATGTATTTGATGTTAAATAGTTAACTTGACCAATTTTACCTTGAATGCTCCGTTTGAAGAAAGCCTTGCACCCTTCACACGACCAGACACCGTAGTGATACCCAGAAGCATAGTCATGACACACGGCACAGAAGTGTGTGTCTCCTTTACCCACAATGCCTGGTGGAGGATTCAAGCCATCATCAGCATCCAGTTGCTGCCCTAACAGCTTTGCATGAGTAAGGACAGAACTATAAAAAATGAAGGTACAGATAAAGTAAAAAAAGAATAGAATTTTTTTTTTTTTTTTACATTTTTCTAAACATAACGCGAGTTGTGCATGCTGTGTGAAACTAGTTTTTATATATATATATATTGAATTTGCTTTTATTTTTATATATCCAATTTTCATTTTAAACTCAGCTTTAGTAATTTTGTTGATTTTATCATTTTTATCCGTTTTAATATTCATGAAATTTCATTTCAGTTTTAGTTATTTTAGTACATCAACTTAAAAAAATTGGAATAATAATTTTTATTACTATTTAAGTTGATCATTTTTATCCGTTTTTATTTGCTTTTTTAACCTTTAAAATATATATTTGGTTGGTTGGTCTTGGTTTGTGTCAGGAACATCAAATACATCATAGAACACATTTTTTGCATTAATTAATATTTTACATGATAGCCTTTAATGCATTTTTATGTTAATGTATTTATTTTGTATAATAGGCATTTTTTTCGCTGCGCTAACTATCCACTATTATAAGTGAATTAATCATTTGCATTTAAATAATTGTTTCCCGCTGTCTGCAATCTCATCAGAACAGACCTGAACAAACCTGAACTTTTTTTTTAACCCTTTCACCTGTTTTATTGTCTACCCCATGAAAAATCTGATTGGAAAAGCAATATCATGTATCAGCTCAAAAAGTTGCAAGATTTTGAAAAACTTGCAAGCACCTCAAGATAAAACGAAAAGAAAAGAAAACATTTGATTTGATCACAAATCTGTTATTGTCTCTATGGGACCTGAACTATCCATTTGACAGCTGCTACGTGGAGTTTAAATGCATATATCAGTTATTAATACACTGCATGTGATGTCTATGACTGGATTCTCACCTGCTCTGGTTAAGTGTGTGTGTCTTGGCATCCTCCCAGGCAGTGTGTGCGTGTGTTTCGCTGTAGGCCACTGGAGGTGGGCAGTGCAGAGACAGTGCAGTGTGTGTGCTGTAGGGAGGCCAGAAGATTGTTGGACTGAGCGGGACCAGGTTTTCAGACATGGGGGGATGAGGGTACCCCAGCACTGAGGACACAGGGCTGTAGAGCGATAAGGCTCCATGACTGATCTCTCCCTCATGCAGTGGTGAATAATCCTGACAGGCTTCCACATACGGAGATGGAATGCAGACGGTCTGGTTGTCCATGCTGAGTGGGGAAGTGTAGAGACGGGGTAAGGTGTTAGACGAGTCCCCTCGGTTGGCCTTGCCAGAGTCCAGAGCAGGGGAGGCTGACGCAGGGGCCGGACCAGGAGAGGAGCTCATTTTGGAAAACTCAAGCGAGGTCCTGGCTTGACAGACTAGTGACTACTTTGATTCTTGATAATTCTTTGATTAATAGAAAGTTAAAAAGAAGAGAGTTTATTTAAAATTGTAATAGTCTTTACAGTCATTTTTGATCAGATTAACACATCCTTACTGAAAAAGAAACTATGCATTTACTTAGAAAAAATAAAACTGACCCACACTGACCACAAATATTTGAACAGATCATGTGACACTAAAGAATGGAGTAATGGCTGCTATTTGCTATAATAGGAATAAATACAATTTGACAAAGCATTTAAAAATGATCAAACTAAATTAAATCAACTAATAAAAATCAACTAATAATTTAAAATACCAATACCATAAAAAAACTGTAATGGAATGTACTTCTTTTTAAATATAAAAACGCATCTTAAACATATTATTTGACACATAATAATTTTATTTTTTTGAAGAATGGTCTCCCACACACATACACTGCCTTGTTGCTTATCCTGGCTCTCTTGCGAATTCTCATAGTATATTTGTTTATCTCTGGTTTCAATGTTACATAAAGCACAGTGGACTCTGGATCTTTGTCACATTACTAAATAAACATTTTAATCAAAACCAATGCTGACCTGACGTGCCTCTACTGTATGCTCCATTAAGTGCCCTTCAACAAGTTATAG
The DNA here is from genome assembly GCF_003368295.1 of Carassius auratus. Taxonomy (NCBI): domain Eukaryota; kingdom Metazoa; phylum Chordata; class Actinopteri; order Cypriniformes; family Cyprinidae; genus Carassius; species Carassius auratus. The sequence goes on from NC_039255.1 coordinate 6,985,080, forward strand.
ACGTTTCTAAAAGTTCTAGACTATTATGAAAGTGACAGATTCCTCTTAAAGTTATAGACACCTTAGTCTCGCATAGCCAGAGCTTCTACAGCTGAAGGTCTGGGAATTCATGGCAGCTTTCATTGGCCCCCACAAGGTCGTTTGACCGACATGTCAAACATCCAATCACAATTTGTTTCATTCTGCATCACGTTTTGGGGCATGGAAATGTGGCCACAATTAACAGACCGGTGTGTAAAACTCTCAGACACATAATAAAGATTCTATGCCGCAAACTATAAATATTTCACATACTTTTGAAAATCCAATGTTTAGTTGATGCTGATAAGCGCTTGTCATCACAGTTGTAAACGTGATGGCATTCTTCTTTTGTGAGGGGGTTTGGTGGCACGCATCTTTGTTTCCAGGCGGAACATTAAAGAACGTGACACACACGTCTCCCAGAAATCCTGTATAATTCAACCAATCCGATGACCACTTCGAAACTCCTGAAGTGTTTCCACTTTTGTTTGCCGCATGCATCAGACATTCAGCCAGCGGTCCGTGGCTGTGATGTCTGAGGCTGAGACTATAGACACCGTTGCTATCTTCCAAACAGAAGTCTATGAAACTGATTTGATATCTGTACAGCATTTCTTTGGACAGTCATCAGTAGAATATTAAAGCCTCAATCACAGGTAAATGAATCACAGGCTCATTTCCTGGAATAGCCCGCCCCCCAAAAAAACCCTTCATCAAAGCATTTCTCCTGTCTGGTTTTCTGTGATGAGCCCCCCAGAAGAGAGCAGTGTAACCCACCACAGGGACTATTTACCTCCCTCTACAGTCTCACTTTGCGTCATGTACTTTGGACAGATTTAGAAATAATTATATTAAAATATTCATCATGTTCTTTTTGACATTTTTTGATCTTTCCAGTAATTTTTTTGAGAATAAAATTGTAAAAGGAAGTGAATCTGCTAATACAACTAGGACAGGCATACTGTGTTGTCTTCATGTGGCCTGCCAAGAGTTGTTTCTGGAAAAAAAAACTATGATAAAACAGGTTGAAAATCATGAAAGGAAATATCCCTATTTAAGATTTTATAAACCGTAATCTCTAGCTTCTGCTAACTGAGAGTAGCATTCCAGCGGATGATGTAGAATGTATTTTCTTTATCATAACTCAGATTGCTTTCATCTGAAAGAAAAAAGTCATATACACCTAGGACGGTTTGAGGGTGAGTAAATCATGGTGTAATTTTCATTTTTGCCTGAACGTTCACTTTAATATCTTAAGTAATGTTGCTTATCAAGTAAATGTATCTTGATTCAAGAGTGTTAAAATATTTTTTACTGGAAAACATGACAAAAATAAGGAATATTAAAATCATGATTTTTTAAGCCATCACCAAATACATCCTAATTTAAACTATTGTTAAGATGTTCATATTACTGAAGGAGAATTGTTAAAATAATATTTATTAGGGAATTCACTCTTAAGACAAATTTGGGTAATGAAAAAACTTTACATTTAAGCAACTAGATATTCACTACAGTCATGGCTCTTTCTTGTTCCATGGCTTTTGAAAATTTCTATAGCCTAATAATTCCAGGCCTGGAAATTACAAATTGAAAACCATCTGAACCTTTGAACTGAACTTAATAATATCAAATGAGCACCATCGCTCTACCAGTCCTGAGCAGGTGCACTACTACTACTACTACTTCTACTACTAATAATAATAATAGCAATGCATTTTATTTATGATGCACTTTTCTTCAACCCAAAATGCTATTGTTCAAGCCATATAAGTTTTATTAAATTTTGCCATTAAATGTATTTTCTGTGAGAGTAAAACAAGCAGAGACACAGCTTTTACCTTTATCTGCTGCTGTCTCTACTCAGAAGTGTTACTTTATGTGGTTTATACACTATTTGGCTTTATAATTCATAAAATTTGTTTTGTTTTATAGCTATATTTTTGTTTGTTGTCTTAAAAAGACACCTTGAACAAACACACTGGAATATGATACACACACATGTGGGCAACAGATGGTCTAAGTTGAAGAGTACAAAAAATCCATTAAAATAAAGAGACAGCTCCTTATATTTCACCATATAAAAATCACACACGCAACCAAACCAAAAGTTTACATATTTAAAATACTTATAAGAACGGTTTGATACATTTTTAAGTATGGTCACATTTACTTAAGCAACTTTTTAATCTAAATTTAATTGGAGGACAGAGAAACTTGTAAACTCTTGTAAAGCTCCGATTGGCTACAATCCAGACACACATACCACTGAACAAAAGGCCAAGGACAGGACGAAGAAACCCCTACACATAACACACACAGTCCCTGGGAGAATTTTTCTCCGTCCTAATAAGGTCCTCCTCCCAACTTGAAATTTCTTTGAACTTACTCAAGAATTAAGTTTCCATTTATTTCACATCGGGCACACGAAGGCCAACATCACCCCACTAACTGAGCCTTTTAACTACACTTGTAGCAAACCTACCCACAAATAATTATGCACACAAATTTGTGTATAAAGGCACATTCTTTACGCTTGAAACAACTCCAATCCCTGACACCATTCATGCTCTCCTAATTAACACTCACTTCTTTTTCAGGGAGTGACGGGTGATAAAAAAATCTTGCCTTCTAAAATCCCACAAAGAGTTCTCCTGTGCAAAAAAAATCCAAATAATAACAGGGAGAGAGTTAGATAGCATAATTTATGAGATTACTAAATCCCACAGACTGATTACAGCCTATAAAGTTTGATCCAATCCTCCTATCATTGTTCACACAAACCAACAAACCTGTCAACAGAACAGTCCACTCGCGTATGTGTGTGTGTTTCTGCTATGACCACGGCTAAAACCTCCTGCTGTGATCCAAAAAAACATCAATATCTCCTTTTTAATGCTAAAATATCATTACACATCAGCTAGTTCCTTTCATTAAAACAATATTAATAGATTTTACAGGAATTGAAAGCAAACACAACAAATTATTTATTCTTGCCTATGTTACGTTAATAATAGACTAGTGTTGCGATGCATGAATAAATATTAATTTTAAAAGGGTGCAGACTGTAGCCATCAGCACAAATAACACCGATTTTTAATAACAGGCCATTATGTTTAGTATGATTTCTCAACCATTGCTCAAGAGGACAAGGACCTCTTGTCTAAAATGATAAACAGTTTCTTCTCCTCCTTCACATTCTCTAGGGGGTCTCCCTTCAACAAAACAAAGCGAAAATCCATTTCTGAACTTTTGTAAAGATCGTGGGTTTAATTTGGGGTACATGAACTTAATAGATAATGTGTCCCAGCAATTTATAGTTTTAGTATGTTCTATATGTCAAGTAACCAAGTAGCCTCAGAGATTAAAAAAAAAAAAAAAACTCAAAACATGAATACAAAACCCCAACAGATGGTCATGATAACTCCATACTGAACGGATATGTTATTTTGAAACACTATCTTTTTGTTACTTTAACGTGATTGATAAATGACTCCATTCAGGTGGTGGTCTGTCCTGTTTTATTCACTTTGTCCAAACACCCTATTTTATGATTTACTTCTCTCATTGAACTCATGCCCCCCAAAACCCCTCATTTCTCTTATCACTAATGTCATTATAATCTTATCACGATCAACATTGAGTAATAGACTGTGTTTATGCAGAGCCAATAAACACGGTCTACAAAAAGTCTAGAACATGACACCAGTGGACACAAATATAATCTGAAATGTAGCCTACTGTAAAAATGTAATACAACAGTAATGTCACTGCTTTTAGTATCTGACTTGTAGAAGTTACTACAGCTTCTTTTTTTTCAGTGGCCTTGATAAGAATTATTTTAATTGACATAGATTTGGTTATATTTTTTATTGTATAGAAAGAAGGACAAAAACAGTATTTGTTTGTTTGTTTTCGGGGGCGCGCTTTGCTTTTATAACTTATTAAAAATAATTCTAAAACTTGTTTTTGTGTGTCATTATCTAGCACCCCCTTGTGGCTCTTCCCGAGTACATAGAAGCACACTCGGGTTTGTCACATAAACATCAAACAATAAAAACGTCATATTCATATCACCTCATTCATCCATTGTAACAAGTTTCATAAGGTTTCTTTCCTTTTTTTTTTTTTTTTTTTTTTTTGAGCATCGTTAGACATAAACAGAAAGGTTTAAAGTTTAACAACGTCAGTTTTACTACTAAAACTTTTGTCTCATTTGAACACTAACAAATCGCGCGCTGATTTCACTTACTTAAAATACAGTGGTGGTAACCATAAACTTCTGGCAAAATACATGAGTTAGTATAGTTACTTGCGTAAAATCATAATCCGTTAATCCTTCAAACAGTCTAAGAAGATTCATTTCTTTCATTTGGTTCAGTTTCTGTTTTGAAGACGGTGGCAACTAGCACCAAGTTAGTACATTTTTAATGACAGAAACTATGGTTACTGTTTTAGTAAGCTTTACAAATGGCACTTACCGCCAGCAGGCAGCAGGTGATGAGAGCTCGAGAGCACAGAACTGTTGGATCAGCTGTGAACGCGCTGCGCGGCCGTGTCGATCTGATTTACTGCGCATACAGAGAAAGAACAGCACTCGCGAGACAGAAAGAGAGGGACGTGCAAACACCTGGTAGTGCACTTTGCCTAGTTGTACTTTGGCAAAATTCACTCTTTGGATATAAAGGTTAGAAAAGCGCGTCACCGGCGGCCGCGCCCTCCCGGAGCCGCCCATAGATTTACTGCACGAGACAGAGATTTACAAATTCAGACCTTTCTTTTACTGTCTATGGTTCAGAACAACAACAAGACGAGAGGAAAACACCAGCTTTATCAAATCACACTTCACCACATCCATGGTCAAAGTTCACGGTTACCAGCTTTCACCAGAATCTACTAGTAGAAAATATATTGCTTTATAAGGCACAATATCAAAAGATAAAATATATGTATATGAGAGAAAGTACACAGTAATCCTATATGTCACTCTATTTTATACATATTACATTTTTGCCAGAAAAAAAAAACAAGGCAGTGAGAGATTTAACAGGAATCGTACTGTTGTTTAATATGCAAACTGTTCAGCTAAAAAAAAATTCCTCACCGCCTCGTTTTCGTCCTCGAAATATTTAATATGTCGTCTACCGTGAGGTTAAAAGATGAGTCCCAAATAGTGTAGCCTACCCTACTTGTGCACTTCTCTATGACGTTTTGTAGTATATAAATAGTGAGAGTATTGCTTTCAAACTGAAAACTCCACAAAGCAAAAGTGCACCTGGATGATGCACTTAAACAATAATAATAATAATAATAATATGTGTGGAATGTTGGACACTTCATGTACTAAACTGCTCAGCTTTAATTAAAGAGTAAATGGGGATGGGGCAGATGCGGATGCTTAGTGGCTAAATACGCATATATAATTCAAACTCTACCTACTGCATAAGTACATAGTGTATTAGTGCATAGTAGGTACATAGTGTATTTATGCATAGCAAGTCACTTTAAGGCAACTCGTTTCACTCGGTGATCTTCTATGAAACGTCTCTCATGCATACAAGTGCAGCTCCTATCCCTTTGTGTGGAAATATCAAATCCTCCAAAACTGTTTGCCAAACTCACAATTAAATTTCATATTTGGATTCACCTATGAAATCTGACAACTGTCTCATAATTGTAGTTTCGTTTGCATTGAAAAGGCGTGTAGTTCAGGCTAGGTTAATCCTTAATACACATCTCCAGAATGCTGACCGTTTCTATAACAACTGGTACAGCTGCAGTGATTTTACAGATTAGCCATTGCCTCTCCAAGTTTGTTTTCAAAAACTTTTTTTTTTTTTTTTTTTTTTGTGAAGTCATCTGCAAATCTTGTTATTTCTTCATTGCCCAATAAGGCAGGTCGGCTCCAATTCAAGACAATAGCGAAACACAAGCCGGAACAGGACACAAATTAAAGAACCGTGTGTTCCTTTTCAAGACCTCTCCATGCTCTTTCATTTGCTGGGGAACTGGGTAGAGAGAGAGCATGTGAGAGAAAGAGCGGGCAATGAGTTGAATTTTTCATTCTGTCATATGCTGGTTATACCGCTTCTCGGCAGGCGAGGTTTAATTTTGCAGAATGCCCTTCGTAATTGTTTCTGAATTACAGTTATTTCTCTAACTGTTTTCTGTATGGCAGCAGTAATGGCAAATGCCAGGTGGAGTGGGCAGAGATGGGTTTTAGGAGAGTCCATTATCTCCTGTTATAGCCAACCGGTGGAAAAATGAGCTGGCATTCACTTTCCAAAATGGATCTATTGGTTGGTTCAGTTAATGGCTCAGGGGAGATATTTCAATAGATAACTGGGTACCCCAGTGTTACATCCCAGCTCTTCATTTAAACCAGTTTAGCTCTGCTCTTAACATTATAAGAGAGGAGTACAGAAATATAGAGAAGGAAAAAAGAGGAAAGGAAATGGGAAAAAAAGATGATAAAAGCATTTCAGACTTTGACAAATGACTACCAGCAACTGGGAGCTGTCAAACTGGGTCTGGGATTTGGTTCCATTTCCTAATGGAGTTTTTACGATTCCCTGTTGCCTAATTCTGCACAAATGAAATGGTTTCCTATAAAGGTTTTCCCAAAGTCTGTTGCTTTTTATTATTTTCAGGCTCAAATGTACGTGAACTTAGACACGAGTAGAAAAACTGATCTAAAATCAGATGCTTGATTGTCAGACAGTTACAGCTGGAGCTGCTAGATAATCTCAAATCAGATTTTCCAGGAGAGTCATTTAAAACTTAAATATTACATTTGAATTTAGCTCAAAGACTTAAATCCACCAGGTCAGCTACGAAAAAAAGGACTTATTTTAAGGTTGCAGTGTCCGTGAACTGGTTGGTTAAAAACCTTTTCTTGCCTGAATAATAGACTGCACTCAACCCTTCTGTCTCTAAAAAAGAGCAACACACTCTCTTTTGGAATAAAGTGCCTTTTACCAAGGCCAGAAGTCAGTCCTGCATCTCTTTCCTGTTTCCTCACTATTTGTAATGTCATAACGCTGTACCTGCAGCCTTTTGCATTTTTATTACATTTTGTCATTCAGATTGAATCATTTAAGATATGATATTCTCTAAAGCAGCATACAGTACACAAATGAGGACAAGCATAAGCAATTCATCATACAAATGCTAATATTATTAGCATTAGCAGTACCTTAATTTATTTCAAGATTAACACAAAGAAGTACACAAGTTAGAGCATAAATGTATTTGCTGTTGTTTATGTTTATGGTTTAAATGCTGAGAGAAGTGGTGTGTCTTCAGTCTTGAAGATTGTGATGGTCTCAGCAGATCACAGAGGAACAGAGAGAGCAAGTGACTGTACCAGCAAGCATCTGCTGAATTACTAAACACAGAAGAGAGGAATTAAGGAACATCAAGCCAGCTTCAGTTCAAGACTGCTGTGAATTGTATGTGTAGGTACGTTTTGGAGTTTAGAGGTACATTTCTCCAATGAGCCTGTGTTGGACAGTTCTATTGCTTTTTTAAGTTTCTTGAGCAGAGCCATTATCTGAAGCCACTTAAATTTGATGGGGAAAGATGCTAGTAGTAAGACATGATCTGATGAATGCAGGAGAAATAAGATGTAGAAGATGTTTAAAGGTGAGAGAGAAGAACTTTGGAGACATCAATCTCCTTGAGAGGAAAGAAAGAGGAGAAAAGAGGTTTGTGTTTGAATTCTCATGACATTGCTGGTGCTTGTTTGAGGGATCTACAAACCTTTCAGGTTTTTTACTGATTCAACATGCAAATCACTATCTTTGTTTATATGTTTGTTTACTCCTAGTTTTGTGAACTTCAACTGATATCAAAGTGTAGCAAAGTGCAGTTTGATTATAATGGGAGCAATCTAGATTTGAGTTGTTGTTTTGAAAGTGAAAGTGACGTGACATTCAGCAAAGTATGGTGACCCATACTCAGAATTTGTTCGTGCTCTGCATTTAACCCATCCAAAGTTGACAATTCTTATATTTTTATGGAATATCATGACAAGAGCTCACAGCAATTACCAAATGACAATGATCCAATGAATTCCCAATAGACAAAATCATGTCGTGCCCACACTGACATATGTCCGAGACGATATACGTCACAATAAAGACCAAAAAAAGATTTGCATGCTCATTTTGGAGATTCGCTGTAACAATATTAGCGATTATCATTATTTTCCTTTGTACATCAAAAGGAAAAATGTCACTTTCCTAAACCTTCACCTTCTCTGATCAATGCATAAATGTAAATGTGAAACGGCTTAAAAAAAACAACAACAACAAAAAAAAACAATAGCTGTTGATTGGCTGGAAACAAATCTGAATGTGAGCTTGCAGTCGATTGTAATAAAGGGGCATACTAAATATTTGGAGAAATCTGATATACATCAACAAGAAAGAGGTTTGTTGTATTAACAGAAGATCAAGTTATGATATTTTAATGACAAATCATGATCTCAAAAATAAACAGTGTGCAGAGATTAATTGTATAAATAACATGTGATCAAAAAACAGATAGGATTTAATTCTGATTTTAACAGGACTTTTTTTAAATCCCCAGAACCTAATTTTCTTTGGTTAAAATATGTGGAAGTGTTCCAGTTTGGGCACTTTTTCTGGCTCTGGCATGGATGGAATAAGAGTTTTGTTATTCATAGTTAGAAACGTGATGGAGATGAATCTTGTGAACAGTCTGTGGCTGATCTTTTCTTAGTTGTAAGTGACCTTGAAAGCAGAAACAGAATAAAAAAAGAGAAAGAAAAGAAAAGAGACTGATATTTCTATCTTAAACCAGGTACATGCTGAACACAAGGAAGGGTTTTCCATCAACCCTCTGTTAGAAGAAGGACCGACTGTGCTGCCATGGCAACATGCAGCTAGTTTCCCAAACCTGGGCTGTGAGGTCACGTGACTGATAGAGTTGCAAGATACTGTTTTGAAAAAGAGATCAGTGTTGTGTATACAGCAATAAAAAGATGATGGAGCATGCAGTGAACCTTAGTTTGACTGAATATTGAGCAAACTAAATTTAAATGGAAAGTAAAGAAAAGTTAGAATAAGATTCAGTGATATCATTAAGTAATGCAGTAGGCTGTTAAGAATTGTTGTTCACTGTTAGTTCATGATACTGTAACTAATGCATTAACTAAAGTTGACAAATTGAAAATTACAGCAAAGTAATTGTTAATGAAATTTGACCTACAGTGGTACTGGCATCACTATTGCTATTGCTCATACTTCGAGTTAGTGGTTTGAACAAGTACTAAGATTTGCCAAATAACTCATCCTTTTTGTGCAAGTGACACGAATGATACCTTGAATCACGCAGCCTGTTAAGAGGAGGTGTTCTCAGTCCAGCAGAGACCAGGAGAGCAATCACCTGTGAACAGAAAACAACAGAAATTAAATGTTTTTGATGAGCTTCTGTCACGAAAACAAATTCCTCGAATGTGTAAACATACATCAGAATCAGAATCAGAAAGAGCTTTATTGCCAAGTATGCTTACGCATACAAGGAATTTGTTTTATTGACATAAGCTTCCAGTACACAGAGACAACAACACTCAGATAAAAAAAAAAAAAAGACAAAAAAACAAGGAGATTTACAAATTGGCAAATAAGTAAGTGTGTAAACAATTGTGCTATAAATGATAATGGAATAGGATTGAGTGAGATTCAAAGGAAGAAACTGAAAATTCTGGGGGAAGAAACTGTTCTTGTGCCTTGCTGTTCTGGAGTTTGCGGCTCTGAGGCGCCGACCAGACGGCAAAAGTTCAAAGATGGGGTGACTTGGATGTGAGGGATCCAGAGTGATTTTCTGAGCCCTTTTCCTCACTCTAGATGTATACAGTTCTTGAAGGGAGGGCAGGGGAGCACCAATAATCCTTTCAGCAGTCCGGACTTTATTACATGGCAATAAAGCTCATCCTGATTCTGATTCTAAAAAAAGTCTCTTATGCTTTCCAAAGGCTGCATTTATTTGGTAAAAAATACAGTAAAACACTATTGTGAAATATCACTTCAATTTAATATAACTGATCTCTGTTTTAACGTATTTTAAAATATGATTTATCACTGGAATCATAAAGCTGGATCCAGTCTTCAGTGTCACAGAAACAGTGATTCATTTGAATTGTTCAGTATTCTTTGATAAACAGAAAAGTTTAAATACAGCATTTATTTAAAATACAATTGTGTAACAGAATCAAATGTCATTAATGTCACTTTTATCACTTTAATGCATCCTTGCTGAATAAAAGTATTAATTTATTTAAAAAAAAACTGACCCCAAACCTTTAAACAATAGTGTAGACAGTATTAATTTCTGGAGAAGGAATATGGATATTCATAATCAAAACCCCATGTTTATACAGAGATACCTCTGAAGATTCACTCAGATGTGAGAATAAAATATATCCTGGATTTTGCTGATGCTGTTTGGAAAAAAAGAATGAGCGAAGGCATTGAGAGAAAGATATTTTTCTTCTCTTTCTCCTCTGTTGGAATAGACACTTTAATGCACAAAAAATGGGCTCTTTTTCTTCTCTTACGGTGATATTTCATTCAGTGCAGCTGTGGATTCAGCCTCACTAAAAAATATTTCAGATACTGTGATGAGCTTCTATTGTATTCTCATGATATCCCAACGCTCCGTTGTGTTTTTGTTTTGTTTTTTACACTCTCCTCCAATTCATTTTTGCTGGACTTGCTGAGGTTTTCTGAGGCCAGATGCTGTGGAAATCGAAATCTGGGACAAAATCGTAAATTTTCTTGAAAGTTGGAGAGTAAAAGGGTGTTTAATCCCGGAGTTTATTCTCAAAGACTATTTTCCAGCCACAGTGTATACAGAAATGAGTCTCCTTTTCAGGGATTAAACTATATTATAGCCATTTCAGTTCACTGAGCAAATTCCACACGGCTGCTAATATAAAAACTTTCTTTAGAGTTTAATTGTTTCAGATACATATTAAGAAACCCACTGAGACAAACAGGCTACACCTTCAGACAGTGTGTGTGTGTG